>NC_026008.2:24765298-24772798 GCF_000442705.2 Elaeis guineensis | reverse complement strand
GTAGATAGGTCTGAGACCTCTATGATGCTCTCATATGGCTGTGGATGGGCTAGAGCTAATACTTGCCCCTGCAAGTCAAGTACTCTGCCAGTCAGTCTCAATATACAACCCTCAAACTGCTCAATGCGTACCAACTGATCAGTAATCATCTGAAAAATAGTAGAAATATGAGGGATCAAAGTCTAATCTGAGTCACCTTGGGATGTCAATCTCTGAGCAAAGACTGAAGTACCAAACTATCGAGATAGAATGGAGGCTACACGTTGGGATATCATCTCAATCTGATCATCTGCCAATCTGAGCTCTGAAGGATGTGCCCTGCTATCCAGCTGTGGAACTGAAGTATGTCTCCTCGTAGACTCTGATGGGCCAGCCTCGTGATCAAAAATAAACTGAATATCTGGTGATGCTGCTCTGTGATCACGAAGAGGTGAGGATGGTCCTTCCTCCTTTGTTCTATCCTCAGCTCTCTCTTCCACACCTTTTGTCCAACCACCATCAGTCTTAGAAAATCCTATGCGATGCAGTGTGTGGCGGTTGATAGTGTCGGAGTGGGATAGTCTAGCTATAGCCTCCCCCTCAAAACTAACTCCAAACCTCCTAAAAACTAAGGTGAGAGCCATACCAAAAGGCAAGTGTGCCTTGGACCTGTTCAAGGTCTCTCTCATGGCCTCAAACATCAATGCAGGGAGGTTCAGGGGGGTTTGTGTGATCACATGGTACATAATACAGATGTCTTTACCAAAAAGAAGAAAGTGTCTACCACTTCTAGAAAAAAATAATTTGGTTACCATGTGGTGTAGCACTCTCATCTCAATAGAAAGAATATTTGCCTCTAATTTGTTTAGACTTTCAGTGAAGGTTCTCCCTAGGATAACATTTATTCCTTTCTCTTTAATTGGGAGCTCCATGTTGGTATACCCCTCACATGGTAAATGAAGTATCTGCCCCAAAAGCACAGGATTTAGGCTAATGTCTACACCCTTCACTGTGGATTTCACTGTTTCATTGCTGTACCCTAAATTTAGGTAAAATTTTTTGACAAGATCGACATATGTATTTTCTTTTAAGGAGCAGTAAAATTTTCATCCTTGGTCCTTAATCTTTAATCCAATGGTGAACCCTTCTTTTTCAAAAAATCTGAAATCAATATTTTTCTCGAGTTCTACTTTTCTATCAGAGAGGGGTACCTTACTAGGGCTGATTGGTGATCGAGTTGAAGCTGAGCTGAACCAGGAGCAGAGTTAGAAGTAGAAGTGATCTCGGTTGCTAGTCTCTTTCGGCGCACACTTTCCTCCAACCCGCGAATGGATTTCCTCCTCTGTGGAAGCTTCATCTTGGGAGCCATTTGCACAGGCAGGACTAGCACGGAACTTAGGAGAGCAAATGTGAGGGAGAGATGAAGGGTTTTTAGTGGAAAGATAAGGATTTTGGAGAAGTGATGTGCCGATTTGGAGAAGACGGGCAGAGTCTAGGGTAAGCTCGAATCGCTCCAAATGAAGAAGGAGAAGGGGAGGAACTTGGTTCCTAAATGGGCGATTTGGAGTGTGAGAGTCAGTGGGAGAGGAATTTTGAGGAAAATCTTGGGTTTGAGGAAGAAGAGAGGGAGATCTTTGGTTCGGCGGAAGGAAGAAGGTGGAGAGTTGGGTCGGCTCAAGGAGAATTTTCAATAAAAAGAGAGCGCCCGAAGGATTTTATCATAATTACAAGTTTACTCTAGGGTCGACCCTAGGGGTCGACTCATGGCACTGAGAAATTCAGAAAAATAATGAAATAATTTCGAAAAAATTTAAAACATTAGAAGAAAGATGTTTACCTAAAAAAAATTGATCATGTGAATGATAATTTTGAGCTTTTGAGCTCTTAAGAAAAGATGAGAATTGAGCTAAATGAATTTTTGACATTGAGACCTTGGAATCAGAGAGATACTTAAATTGATGGATCAAGGATTTCTAGTTCTCTCCTAATTTCACAAAATCTATCTTTACTTAAGGCCTGGGTAAAGATGTCAGCTAATTATTTTTCAGTACAAACATAATCAAAAATTATATCTTTATTTTGGACATGTTCTCTTATGAAATGATGCCTGATTTCAATATGTTTTGATCTAGAATGCTGAATTAGATTTTTAGTGAGATTTATAGCACTAGTGTTATCACATCTTATGAGAGTTTCATTGAGTTTGATACCAAATTCTTCAAGTTGTTGCTTAATCCATAAGATTTGAGCACAACAACTTCCTACTGCAATGTATTCGACCTCGGCCGTAGACAATGCTACTGAATTTTATTTCTTGCTAAATCAAGAGATTAGGTTAACTCCAAAAAATTGACAAGTTCCATTAGTACTTTTTCTATCTAATCTACATCCAGCAAAATCGACATCTAAATATCCTATTAAGTCAATTAATGAGTCCTTAGAATATCATAATTTTAGAGTTTGTGTACCATTTAAATATCTAAAGATTCTTTTAACTGCATTCAAGTGTGATTCTTTTGGATTTGATTGAAAGTGAGCACATAAACAAACACTAAACATAATATCAGATCTACTAGTAGTTAAATATAATAGAAAACTAATCATGTTTCTATAAAATTTTAAGTCTATACTTTTACCTTCTTCATCTTTGTCAAGCTTACATGATGGGCTCATGGGTGTGCCAATTGCTTTGGAGTTCTCCATTCCAAATTTTTTGAGTAATTCTCATGTACTTGCTTTGGGTGATGGAGATTCCTTCCTTTGTTTGTTTGATTTAGAGTTCGAGGAAGAATGTAAATTCTCCCATCATGCTCATTTCGAACTCCCCCTGCATGAGCTTTGCAAAATCTTGACAAAGAGTTTCATTAGCAGATCCAAAAATAATATCATCAACATATATTTGTATAACTAATATATCATCTTGATTTCTTTTAATGAAAAGGGTTGTGTCTACATTTTTTCTTCAAAAATTATTATTAAGTAGAAATTTGCTTAGCCTTTCATACCAAGCCCTGGGTGCTTGTTTTAAATCATATAGAGCTTTGTTAAACTTAAAAACATGATTAGAAAAAATATGATTAGAAAAAGCATGATTTTCAAAACTTGGGGGTTGTTCAACATAAACTTCTTCAGCAAGATATCCATTTAGAAAAGCACTTTTGACATCCATTTGAAATAACTTAAAATTCATAAAGCAAGCATATGCAAGTAGAAGTCTAATTGCTTCTAATCTAGCAACAGGTGCAAAGATCTCATCAAAATCAATTCTTTCTTCTTGATTATAATCTTTTGCAACCAATCTTGCTTTATTTCTTATTACATTTCTATGTTCATCCAATTTATTCCTATATACTCATTTTGTGTCAATTATTGAATAATTTTTAGGTCTTGATACTAAAGTCCATACATTATTTCTTTCAAATTGATTAAATTCTTCTTGTATTGCATTAATCCAATTATAATCTTTTTCAGCTTCGTCTATAGTTTTAGGTTCAAGATGAGAGATAAAAGTAAAATGATTGAATATATCTCTAAGTGAGGAATGAGTTCTTACACAATGTGTAGGATCACTAATGATTAGTTCCTTGAGGTGATTGTGATCATACCTCCATTCTTTGGGTAGATCATTTATACCTTGAGGTTGTTCTTGTTGTTCTTCACCTTCCTCATCCTGTTTGTCTTCATGTTCTTCATCATCTTGAATGGTTAAATCTTTTAGAGTGATCTCCTTCATCCCTTCTATAAGAGGATCTGCATCATCAATACCTTCATTCTTCCTTGAAGGAAGATCGTTAGTTTCATCAAAGACAATATGTATTGACTCTACTACTAAGGTTCTTTTATTGAAAACTCTAAAGGCTTTACTAGAAGAGGAGTAACCAAGAAAAATTGCTTCATCGGATTTTGCATTAAATTTTTTTAGTCTTTCTTTACCATTGTTTAACACAAAACATCAGCAACCAAAAATATGAAAATATACAATGTTTGGTTTTCTTCCTTTCCAAAGCTCATAGGGAGTTTTCTTTAAATTTTGTCTAATTAAAGCATGGTTTAATATGTAACATGCCGTGTTAATTGCTTTCACCCAAAAGCATCTTGGAAGATTGCTTTCACATAGCATGGTATGAGCCATTTCTTCAAGAGTTCTATTTTTTCTTTTTACTACCCCATTTTGTTGGGGTGTCCTAGGTGCCGAAAAGTTATGGTCAATTCTTTTTTCATCACAAAACTTTTTAAAATCTTGATTTTCAAATTTCGTTCCATGATCACTTCGAATATTTTGAATTAAAAAATATTTCTCATTTGTGACTTTTCGATAAAATTTAGAGAAAACATGAAAAGTTTCATCCTTATGTGCTAAAAAGAAGACCCATGTAAAACGAAAGAAATCATCAATAATTACAAAACTATATCATTTATCACCTAGACTAGTAGTTCTAGTAGGTCCAAATAAATCCATATGTAATAATTCTAATAGCCTAGAAGTTGAAACAATATTTTTAGATTTGAATGAAACTCTTGTTTGTTTACCTAATTGGCATGCATCACAAATTCTATCATTTTCAAAGTTTAATTTGGGTAAACCGATAACCAATTCCTTCCTAATGAGTTTTGAAAGTGAATGTATACTAATATGTGCAAGCCTACGATGTTAAAGCCAACTAGTCTCATTAATCTTGGCATTCAAGGCTACTAGACATTGCATGTTTATTTTGGATAGATCATTCAAATCTACCATATAAATATTACCATGTCTATGCCCAACAAATTTAATGCCTTTATTAATAGGACTAGTTACTATGCAAACAGAAGATTCAAAAATAACTTTGTATCTTTTATCACAAAATTGACTGATGCTTAATAAATTATATTTTAAACCATCTACTAATAAAATATTTTTAATATATTTGGAGGGAGTGATACCAATGTTACCTATACCGATGATCTTTTCTTTGTCATTGTCTCCAAAGGTGACCATCCCTCCATTCTTAGCATCAAGTGTGATGAATTGGGATTCATCACCAGTCATGTGTCTCGAGCATCCGCTATCAAGATATCATTTTCGGTTTGCTCCTTAGGATGCTAGATACACCTGCAGGCAAAAGTCAAGTTTTTACTTTAGGTATCCAAGCTTTCTTGGATCCTTTTTGGTTAGTCACAATGGTTCCTTTTGAAACCCATATTTTTTTTACATTAAAATTTATGGATTTGTTAGAGAAACAAGTGTATGACTTGTGTCCTACTCAACCACATTTGAAGTAAGTAATATTTGAAAACTTGTTGCTTGAAGAGTTTACATAGATATTTTTTAGAAACTTTTATTTCTTTAAGGGGTTGTAGCCAAGATCAGTTTTATCATAAATGGCCTTTTGATTTTCAAGTATCATATTAAGTTTATTTAAACTTAAGGTGAATTTTTCAATCATTGATTTTAGCTTGGCAATCTAATCTTTTAAGTTCAGATTTTCTTGAGATAGGATTGATTTTTTATTAGAAATACTCTCATTCTGTTTTAGTAAGTATTGATTCTTTGATTTTAACTCTTTGTTCTTTACCCCTAGCTTCTTTAGTTCATCAATTAAATCATAAAAAGCTTCATGAAGTTCTTCAAAGGTAAAGTCAATAGGAGTTTCAGAATTTACCTCATTTTCATGTGCCATAAGGCACAAGTTGGTTTGTTCATTTGAGTCTTCTTCTTCGGAGCTTGACTCATCACTTCCACTCTATATAGCCATCATGGCCTTCTTCTTGTACTTCTTGGGACCCTTCTTCAGTTGTGGGCATTCAGACTTAAAGTGTCCCAATTTCTTACATTCATAGCAAATAAGGGGTTGCTCCTTATCTTTCTTTTTGCTGTGTTCTTCTTTTGTGGGTGGCCTCTTCCTCATCTCTTGTTTCCTTTTCTTCAAAAACTTCTTAAACCTTCTAGTAATGAGAGTCATTTCTTCATCCTACTCTTCATTTTTTGTATCATCAGTTTTTTCATCAAGTTGAGCCGTAGATTTGAGGATGATTGTCCTCTTCTTTTTGACTTCTTCTTCTTGATGTTGTTTCATGCTCAGCTCATGTGTCATCGGTGATCTTAGAAGCTCTTCCAAGGGTAGGATGTTCAGATCTTTGACTTTTTGGATAGCGGTCACTTTGGCTTCCCAAGTTCTTGGTAAGGACCTAAGAATCTTTCTCACGAGATCACTGTTAGAATAAGACTTATCAACACTTTGTAGACCATTTATAATATCAGTAAAATGAGTAAATATTTCAGTTATAGATTCATCATGCTCCATTTTAAAAAGTTCATATTTATGCACGAGCATGTTAATTTTAGATTCCTTCACTTAATTAGTTCCTTCATGAGTTACTTCTAATCTATCTCATATTTTCTTAGCAGACATGTATGTTGAAATATGATTGAATTCATTAGCATCTAGAGCACAATACAAAATATTCATGGCTTTAGCATTTAGTTGAGCCATTTTCTTATCAACCTCATCCCATTCTTTTTTGAATTTGGTTGATTCCACACCATCAATTAATTTAGTGGGTGTGTGTGGTCCATTTACTATGATACTCCACATATCACAGTTAAGTGTTTAATTTAGATTTTCATCTAAGCTTTTCAATAGGTATAGTTTGACCCATTGAAAAGTGGAGGTCGGTTTGTGGACTACCCCTCGGCTAGAGAAGTGCCACTTGAGTTGCCATAGATCTTTAGCTCTTTGATGGTTAAATCAAAATAGGACTAGAGCACCGAGCTCTGATACCACTTGTTGTCCAGCTATGCAACCTAAGAGGAGGGGTGAATTGGGTTTTTAAAAAAAAAATTAAACTTAACTTACAACTATGAAGATTATTTAACAATGAGCAAGATAAGTATGGAGAGTGTAATTTATGTAAGGTGTAGAAGTTGGATGCAAGAATGTAAGAGGATAAAGAAATTTAAAAGGAGAGCAAATAAGTACAACACAAACAAGAAGATTTATAGTAGTTCGATGCCAACTTTGTACCTACATCCACTCCCCAAGCTCCTACTTGAGAATTTAAATCCACTAAACTGTATTCAACCTGAATACAGCGTCGGAACCTCTGACTCTAGCTATTCTAAGCTAGAACACTTATTTTTTGGATACAAGCCAACCTAATATAACGTCAGAACCTCCAACTTTAGCTATTCTAAGCTAGAATGGGTACAAACCAATCCAATACAATCCGATTCAAGATTTGGATCAACCTTTTCACATTTTAGAATCTTTTCAAAATAAAATATCAAGACATAACAGAGTATGTGAGTTAATCACACGAAAATACAAATTTAGCTCCTTTGATAAGCAAATAAAGCTTTAAATATACTTTATGCAATAAGAATGAAGCTCTTCTGATTTTTCTCAAGATGGTTGAAGACTTGAATGAGCTCTTGAGGAGTTGATGAACTTAAAATAAAAGCTTCTTGAACTTTTTAAGTGGGCTCTTGTTTAGGGTTGAAATGAATGCTTGAAGAATCTTTTTCAAATATCTTTCTTATCT
>NC_026008.2:24705298-24760298 GCF_000442705.2 Elaeis guineensis | reverse complement strand
TTAGAAAAACTGACCTACGCCTTGTTGGTTGCAGCTCGGAGGCTCCGACCCTACTTTCAAGGGCACACCATGACGCTACTCACCGATCAACCGATCAAGGCGGTTTTGCATCGGGCTGACACCTTCGGAAGAATGGCAAAATGGGTGATCGAGCTCACGAAATTCGACATCAACTACAGACCTAGACCAGCAGTAAAGGCCCAAATACTGGCAGATTTCATAGTAGAGTGCACCATCCCAGAGGAGGCCGAACCTGAGCAAAGCAAAGTTGACGACCTGAAGTCTCAACCGAACTCTCCCAATGAAGAGGCCAATCCCTCCGATCGCTTTTGGACCCTCTATGTGGATGGATCTTCCAACATGTCAGGTGCAGGTGCAGGTCTGATCTTGGTCAGTCCGGAGGGAGTCATCGTGGAGTACGCTCTGCGTTTCGAGTTCCCCGCAACAAACAATGGAGCGGAATATGAAGCTCTGATCGCAGGACTAAGGATCGTCAGAGAGCTGGGAACAAGTCAGCTCCGGGTGCACAGTGACTCTCAACTGGTGGTGGGGCAAGTCAGCGGGAGTTACGAAGCGCGGGAGGACAGTATGGCCAGATACCTTGAGAAGGTAAAGGAGCTCACCCCCGCCTTCAGCAGCTTCAACATTAGACAGATTCCAAGGCTGGAGAATATCAGAGCCGATCTTCTCTCCAAGCTGGCGACATCGGCTCTGGCTGAATTGCCTAAAGGCGTTCTCTTTGAAGTTCTAAGACACCCGAGTACAGAAGAATCGCGGCCCGTAATGGAGATCGACCACGAGCCCAGCTGGATCGACCCGCTGATAACCTATCTCAGAGATGGAGTTCTCCCCCAGGACGTGAAGGAGGCTCGGAAGCTCCAAAATCAAGCCTCCCGATACATCCTTTATGATGGCAAATTGTACAAAAGATCATACTCCTTGCCCCTCTTGAAATGTCTCCGGCCCTCGGAAGCTGACTACGCCTTGTGGGAAGTACATGAGGGGATTTGCAAAAACCATTTGGGGGCTAGATCTTTATCCCACAAGCTGCTCCACCAGGGATATTACTGGCCAACGATGCATCGTGATTCGATTGAATATGTCAAAAAGTATGATCGATGCCAGAGGTACGCCAACATCCAGAGACAGCCCACCACCGAACTCACACCCTTGAGTGCCCCATGGCCTTTTGCACAATGGGGGATGGATATCCTTGGCCCTTTTCCCATGGCATCTGGGCAAAGAAAGTTTCTCCTCATAGCGATCGACTACTTCACCAAATGGGTTGAAGCCGAACCACTAGCAAAAATCACGGAAGCAAAAGTTCAAGATTTCGTCTGGAAATCGATCATGTGTAGGTTCGGTCTGCCTAGAACCCTAATCACTGATAATGGACGACAATTTGCAGGAGCGAAATTCATCGAATTCTGTGAAGATCTAAACATCTCCCATAACTTCACATCAGTAGCCCATCCCCAAGCGAACGGCGAAGCTGAGGTGACCAACAGAACCCTTTTGCAGGGGATTAAGACAAGACTTGAAAAAGCGAAGGAAACTTGGACGGACGAACTTTATCATGTGTTGTGGGCGTATCGAACTACTCAGAGGCTACCCACGGGGGAGACCCCTTTCACTTTAGCCTTCGGTATGGAAGCCGTCATCCCCATCGAGCTTAAACTCCCGTCAGCATGAGTCATGGTGTTTGACGAACATCAAAGTTCGCAAGGTCTTAGAGCCAACCTTGACCTACTGGAAGAAAGACGGGAGATAGCTCAGGTTCGGATGGCAGCCTACAGACAGAAGGTTGCTCGATATTACAACGCCCGGGTTAAGAACAAAGCCTTTAGAGCGGGAGATCTAATGCTTCGACGAGCCGCTATCTCGCAACCTCAGGACCGAGGGAAACTCGCCCCAAACTGGGAGGGACCTTATGAAGTCAAAGTAGTCCGGTCCGAAACTTATTATCTTAAGGAACTCGGAGGAGCCGACCTCCCACGACCGTGGAGCTCGGAAAACTTGCGGATGTACTACCAGTAACTTCATTTTAATTGAAAATCACATACCTATATGTCCTTGGACAATGCAAACAAACTGTATCAAAAACGAAAGAGAAACCTCGCCCCGACAAGGTCGAAGGCCCGGTTCTTTTAGACCGGATGGGGGGAGAGGCCTTACAGCACCCTAATGTGCCCCTACAGCCATGTCAGAAACAGGAGGAGAACCTCGTCCTGACATGAGCAAAGTCAAAGGCTCGATTCTTTTAGATCGGATGGGGGGAGAGGCCTTACAGCGCCCTAATGTGCCCCCACAGCCATGTCAGGAACAGGAGGAGAACCTCGTCCTGACATGAGCAAAGTCAAAGGCCCAGTTCTTTTAGACCGGATGGGGGGAGAGGCCTTACAGCGCCCTAATGTGCCCCCACAGCCATGTCAGAAATAGGAGGAGAACCTCATCCTGACATGAGCAAAGTCAAAGGCCTGGTTCTTTTAGACCGGATGGGGGGAGAGGCCTTACAGCGTCCTAATGTGCCCCCACAGCCATGTCAGGAACAGGAGGAGAATCTCGTCCTGACATGAGCAAAGTGGAAGGCCTGGTTCTTTCAGACCGGATGGGGGGAGAGGCCTTACAGCGCCCTAACGCGCCCCCACAGTCAAACCGGGAACGGGAGGAGAACCTCGCCCTGGCTCGAGCAAAGTGGAAGGCCCGGACTCCTACGGGAGCCAGACCCCGTTCACGACGCCAAGGAAAACTCCACCCGGACTCCTACGGGAGCCGGGCCCCGTTCACGATGCCAAGAAAAACTCCACCCGGACTCCTACGGGAGCCAGGCTCTGACCACGACGCCAAGGAAGACTCCACCCGGACTCCTACGGGAGCCGGGCTCCGACCACGATGCCAAGGAAGACTCCACCCGGACTCCTACGGGAGCCGAGCTCCGCCCACGACTCCAATCACAGGAGGGTTCCGTCCGAGCTCCCATGGGAGCCGAACTTCGCCTTGACTTCAGCGGAGAAAAATTTTGGGCGAAAAGGAAAAAGGAAGGCAACGGACCATGACAGCTACGATTGGAAAACGGACAGCGGTCGAGGTACAGAAAACTCTGTCACCGCAAGGACTGGGGCTCCCATCGGGAGTTCCAGCTCTTGAGAAAGTTTTTGACACAAAATAGGACAACTTACTTAGGGTGACAGAAGCTCGGATCCCCAAATTCAAGCCCTAGGAGGGACCCCAGGCCCGAATGGCCCCAAGCAAGCCTGCAGCCATTGACGAAAAAATGACAACCGGGTATCTTCGAATGGCGTAAAAGTCGAAAAGGAGCTCGGCAAATAACAATCCTACACGAATAAAAGAGGTCGTCGATGACCTTAGGACGACGTGAAAAAGAAAAGAAGAAAAGGAGGAAGAGAGAAGAAAGAAGAATAAAGAAGTTCGACAGACGACTATTCGATGCAAGATGCAGACGAGGTAACAAAATCTCCTTTTCATTTTTCAACCAACAAGGTGTACGTTATAAGACCCGGTGGGCCAGAAAAAAAATAAATACATCATCGACGACATCGAGAACATGGTTTGGAAAGGATATACCGGAAGCCGCTTCAAGCTGCAAACTTCTCTTCCCATTTCGTGTCCAGTGCGTGTGGCGGGCCTATCGACTTTCGCCCCGCCTTGCTTCACCCCACCTCCGAAGTCCCAACCTCAGGGGGAAAAGGATGGGATAGATTCCCGAAGACGGTAAGGGCAACGGCAGCGGCGACGAAGACCTGTTTCAAGAAGAACCGGAGTCACCCTGGGGGCAACGGTGGCGCCAGAGATATGCGTCATCACCGAATACTCCATGGTAGCCACCGTCCAAAATGCTCTGGCAAGGTCGGCATGCGCTACTTCCACCGCCCCCGCAACAAGTTTTACTGCCCCACCGTCGACGTCGACCGCTTCTGGTCCCTCGGCCCCGACGGCATCAAGGATCCCGCTACAGCTTGTGACGACAGCTCTGCTCTCTTGACCGGTATCACCCCACCTTGCTACTCCAAAATTCTCGAGCAGAATACCTTTACCGGCGGCCTCCGTTATTAAACCTCTGTTGTTGAAGGAATTCTTCCTTGAGTCCCCTTTGAAACTATGGAGATCCTCAGCGGCCACTTGATGACCGAAGAACTCACCGGCCGCTGTTCTCCTCCTCGCCTTCCTCCAAGCCCTAGACATCCCTTCGAGGATGGCCTCCGGGGTGGAGGACATGACGTGGGAACCCCTTAGAGAAGAATCGAGGGGCTGAAGACAGCAAGGACCGGTGCGGAGGAAGTGGCTGAGTAGCTAGGCTCTCAGACGAAAGAAAGGTGCCATCCTTTCGGCAGGATGAAGCCCCAAAGGAAAAGTAGGGGGTTTAAATAGCCAACAGATCTTAGCGCAGTTATGGCGGCGGGTGTCCCTAGACCAACTGGTGCATGCCACGTGTCCGGCGTGTCCCACTCGCCGCTATTGAGGATTGACTGTTCGCAAATTTCCATAGCGCGACGCTTGGGATCACGTTTCGGTGGGAGTTCCGAAAAGACTCTTCAGGTCGCCTTAACCGAAAAAAGGGCTCTGACGTGCGCACATTTAATGCCAAAATATCTGGGGGCGGCGGTGCGCAGGATTCGAGGGAACGGTTTCGACTGTGCCCATCTCTCTGTACTTTCTTCGTTCGAAATTCAAACTCGAAAGTAGGGGGACTGGTGTTGGGTATAAAATACCCACAGTCGAAGTCCTCAGCAGAATCAGCTCCAGGAGGACTGACCGGACTCCTACGGGAGCCGGGCTCCGCCCACGACTCCAACCTCAAGGGGGACTCCGCCCGGACTTCTACGGGAGCCGGGCTTCGTCGCCAACGTCAACCATCGGTAAGATCCGTCCGGGCTCCTATGGGAGCCGGGCTTCGTCCTCGACTCCAACGGCTGCAGACAGACTTCGTCCGGACTCCTACGGGAGCCAGACTCTGCCGACAACTTCAACCGCAAGTAGACTCCGCCCAAACTCCTATGGGAGCCGGGCTCCGTCCTCAACATCAACTGTCGATAAGCCTTGTCCGGACTCCTACGGGAGCCGGACTTCGCCTTTGACTTTAATTGCAGGAAGACTCCGCTCGGACTCCTACGGGAGCCGGGCTTCATCCTCGACTCCAACGGCTGCAGACAGACTTCGTCCGGACTCCTACGGGAGTCAGACTCCACCGATAACTTCAACCGCAAGTAGACTCCGCCCGAACTCCTACGAGAGCCGGGCTCCGTCCTCAACATCAACTGTCGGTAAGCCTTGTCCGGACTCCTACGGGAGCCGGACTTCGCCTTTGACTTTAATTGTAGGAAGACTCCGCCCGGACTCCTACGGGAGTCGGGCTTCGCCCTCGACTCCAACGGCTGTAGACAGACTTCGTCCGGACTCCTACGGGAGCCAGACTCCTCCGACAACTTCAACCGCAAGTAGACTCCGCCCGAACTCCTACGGGAGCCGGGCTCCGTCCTCAACATCAACTGCCGGTAAGCCTTGTCCGGACTCCTACGGGAGCCGGACTTCGTCTTTGACTTTAATTGCAGGAAGACTCCGCCCGGACTCCTACGGGAGCCGAGCTTCATCCTCGACTCCAACGGCTGCAGACAGACTTTGTCCGGACTCCTACGGGAGCCGGACTCCGCCGACAACTTCAACCGCAAGTAGACTCCGCCCGGACTCCTACGGGAGTCGGACTTCGCACCTGATTTTGATTGCAGGGGACTCCGCCCGGACTCCTACGGGAGCCAGGCTCCACCCGCGACTTCAACTTCGAGGGGACTCCGCCCGGACTCCTACGGGAGTCGAGCTCCATAGCCAACTTCAACCGCCGGTAAGATCCGTCCGGACTCCCACGGGAGCCGAACTTCGCACCTAACTTCAATTGCAGGAGGACTCCGCCCGAACTCCTACGGGAGCCGGGCTCCATCGCCAACTTCAACTGTAGAAGGACTCCGTCCGAACATCTACGGGAGCCGGACTCCGTCCGCCACATCAACTCTGAGAGGACTCCATCCGGTCTCCTACGGGAGCCGAGTTCCATCCTCGACACCAACGGCTGCAGACAGACTTCGTCCGAACTCCTGCGGGAGCCAGACTCTGCCCACGACCCCAAATGCAAGTAGACTTCATCCAGACTTTTATGGGTACTGGACCTCGCTACCGACTCCAACCAAGCTCCGACTGACCAGTCTGGACCCCCTGGCGGGCCACAATAACGGACAACACTGCTCCACTCCCTGCGGCGCTATGCGACCCCATTACTCCCTGACAGGCTGTATTAACGGTCATGATTCTGCTCCACTCCCTGCGGCGGATCCTGTGCGATTCCACCACCCGCAGATGAGTCACGACAGCGGACACCGCTCCACTCCCCGTAACTGATCCCGCGTGGCAAGCTACAGCAATAGCCATGACCTCGCTCCACTACTCTCCGCAATAAATTCCTCCTGACTCTGGGCGGCCCACTACCAGACGGTTACAGGCGTCGCTATCAATCGTTGCCCTCTCCGTCTATAAAAGGAAAACCCCAGATATGTTATTCGATAAGCTCTCATCTTTCATCTAAAAACTATGCTAAATTCTTCGTTCGAGCACTCCATTCTTGTTGAGGCAGAGAACTGACTTGAGTATCGGAGGGTCTTGCCGGAGCAACCCCACCTCTGGTTTAGACTTTCTTTGCAGGTCCCGGCGGCGACCGCGACTTCCTCGACTCCAGCTTCTCCGGTGCGAGCGGATTTTTGCACCAACATGTATGTATATGTATATATATATATATATATATATATATATATATATATATATATATATATATATATATATATGTATATGTATATATATATATGTATATGTATGTATATATATATATGTATATATATATATGTATATGTATATGTATGTATGTATATATATATATATATATATATATATATATATGTATGTATATATATATATATATATATATATGTATGTATATATATATATATATATATATATATATGTATGTATATGTATGTAAATATATATATATATATATATGTAGATATATATATATGTATATGTATATATATGTATATGTATGTATGTGTATATATATATATATATATATATATATATATATATATATATATATGTATGTATGTATGTATGTATGTATGTATGTATGTATGTATGTATGTATGTATGTGTGTGTGTGTGTGTGTGTGTGTGTGTGTGTGTGTGTGTGTGTGTGTGTATATATGTATGTATGTATGTATGTATGTATGTATGTGTGTGTGTGTGTGTGTATATATATATATATGTATGTATGTATGTATGTATATGTTTGTATGTATGTATGTATGTATATATATATGTATATATATATATCCAAACAAAGCCAACCCGACCCGACCCGTATATGTCTATATGTAATTTTTTTGATTTTTCTTATATTTTTATATATAAATTAGAATATCTGCCCGATAAGTTGGACCAACTTGAACAAAATCATATTTTTTGGATTGATTTCAAGCAGTTGTTGTAGATGGTCAGTTTGATATCATTTTGATTTTGGGAAACTGGTTGAAATCGGTTTGATTTCAGGTCCAACTCCAAACTGATCAAATGTGACCCGTGCACACCTCTACCCCTAGAAATAATTGTGTGAGAAATTAGTAAACAAGAAGTGCTGAAAGTATGGACTTCATACGAGTAACTCTATGCATCATTGAGGGAGCCCCCTACTTTCAACCCTATAATTGATTCAAGAGTTGCTTTCTTATCAAAAATAGGAATTGTTGGGATATACCGGCTGACCCTATATGCCGACTTATCCTTGGAACGGTCCGACTCTACCCACCGGATGGACAGACGACTCCGACAATGATTGCCGACAGTATCCAACCAAAGATATGCCGGCCAAGCAGATCAATACTATTTTCAACCGGCCGAACCCATATCATCGACTCGCTGTCGAGGGTGGCAACCGACATCCGACTTCCATAAGGCACTAGATCAGCTGATGGTATTTCTGAATCATCACCCGACATCCCAACAACTAAATACTGACATATAATCGGCCAGCTCATCCAAACACCGTAAAACCGCCATGGGCTGTTGTCCTGCCAAGGACATGCTGTATGACCACCATGGGGCGTTGTCCTTCCAAGGACATGGATTAATTCTAATGACTTGACAACCCATGATGATTTGATAGCCCCTGGCGATTTGACAACTCCTCAGTTATCTACACTATTAATGGCAGGACCATACCGCATTCTACTATAAAACGAGGTAAGGCAACAATTTTGGTAAGGTCTCTCTCTCTCACTGAGCCCTTGATTTTTTCACTGTTGCCTAGTCTCCTCTCTGACTTAAGCATCGGAGGGTCCCCACCGGAGACATCTCCGGTCAGTGAGGACTTTCCTTGCAGGTGCGCATCCCCGGTGATCAGGCGATGAGGGAATTAGCTGCAACAGATTTGATGTGCCAAGAAGGGGGCAGCTGCTGCGGCGGTAAGACAGCGAGCTCCATAGAGCTTGAAAAATCTCTCGAGATGATAAAAATTAGGACTCAGCGATCGAGAGCTACCGGATCGGCGAGGCACTCTTCCCGTCAGGAAGAGACCCCTCCTTTACCCTCCATGGCAGAACCCAGCTCTCCGCATCCTGTGGTGACCACAGAGGCATAGATTACGATGATTGTGCGGCAAATGACTGTTCTGACGGACGCAGTCAAAAACCTCCAACAACAACCAACCCAGTTGCCACAACCGCCGGTGGAACAACCAGAGGCGCACCCGATGCCGTCCAAAAGCAGCCACCGACGCCCGCGTCAACTTCCATCTCCTCCTTAAGAGCAACCGTCTTAGCACTCCCACCGAGAAGGGGAGAGGCGGCCACGACGTGACACCCACCGGTCTCGACGTTCCTCTCCTTCCCAGCTGGAGCGTACGAGGAAGGAGAAGCGGCCACGGACACCGTCCGCCTCTCTCTCAAATTCATCGAAAGGTTCGACCCCTGGGGTTTCTCAACACTGATAGTTGGATGACTACGAACGTAAATTCGAAGAAATCGACCGTCGGCTTGCCCAGCTCCAGGCGGATGGTCAGAAGTCTTCAAACGACGTCAACTTTTGGACCACCCAACCTCTCTCCCGATTTATCCTCGACGAACCAATCCCTAGTCGGTTCAAGATACCTCATATGGAGCCTTACGATGGCTCCACTGACCTAGTTGACTATCTGGAGAGCTACAAGACTCTCATGACAATTCAAGAGGCAACCGATGTCATTTTCTGCATCGGCTTCCCCGCCACACTTCGTAAAGCTGCCAGGGCCTGGTACTCCGACCTCCGCTCAGGAGGTATCCACTCCTTCGGACAGCTCGAGCATTCTTTCATGACCCATTTTAGCACCAGCCGAAAACCGTCATGAACCTCAGATAGTTTTTTCTCCCTCAAGCAGGGAGAAAATGAGACACTCCGACACTTTGTGGCCCGATTCAATGCGGCCACACTTGAGGTTCGGGACCTCAACGAAGACATGGCTATCTTGACCATGAAGAGGGGGCTAAGGGGATCCTGATTCACATATTCCTTGGATAAGACCCTCCTCCAGACATATACTGAATTACTGGAGCGCGCGTACAAATACATAAGTATGGACGAAGGAGCTTCCGACCGGTGCCTGATCGAGAGCAAGGGCCAGAAGGAGAAGCGAAAGAAAAATCGAGCTCCTGCTGAACCCAGCAGGCCCCCGACCAATAAACGGGTCTCGCCCCGACGATGGAGCCCGAGATCGCCCCGATGGCAGAGTCGGAGATCGATCCATCGCAGGTATGACTCCTACACCCCTCTCTCTGCTCCTCATGTGCAGATCCAGAAGGAGTGGAATATCTACGACGACCTCTGCCTCTGAAAGCAAAGGGCCGCGATCGAAGAAAATACTGCTGATTCCATCAGGGCCACGGTCACAACACCGAGCAATGCATCCAACTCAAGGATGAAATAGAGGCCCTTATATGATGAGGGTATCTCAAAAAGTATCGAAGGGACCCACCGACTTGACCCCTTTCCGACTGACGACCCCAACCGATTGAAGAGGCAGCGAACAATCAGCCTACTGCCAGAGTCATCAACATGATCTCCAAACAATTGGATCGAGGGACGACTGCTGAAGGGGAGTCGACGAAGAAGCCACGCCAGGATGATGTAATTATTTTTACAGATGAAGATGCTTGAAAAATCCAAACTCCCCATGATGACGCTGTTGTTGTCTCGACAACAAAAACGAATTATGATGTAAAAAAGATTCTTGTTGATAATGGAAGCTCGACTAATATTTTATTTTACTCGACCTTCTCCCGAATGCGACTGTCGACCGACCGACTCAGGAGAGTCTCTACACCCCTAGTAGGTTTCGTTGGGGATGCTGTCGCAGTGGAAGGAGAAATTGCTCTTTTTGTGATAGCTGGGGCCGAACCACGACAAAGTACCTTCGATCTATAATGCCATACTTGGAAGACCCGGACTAAATGCTATCAGAGCGATAGTCTCGACATATCACTTGCTGGTTTGATTTTTGACTAAAAATAGAGCTGAAAAAATATGCGGGGATCAATGGCTCGCTCGGCGATGCTTTCAAATCTCAACTCAGAATAATAAATCAAAGGATTCCCTGTCGGTCGACAAGTTGGACCAATAGGAAGAGGAGGAACGGGGTGAACCGACTGAACAGCTGATTTCCATCCCGATGGCAAAGAATCCTGAACAAGTGATCTGAGTTAGGTCGCAATTGTCCGACTCAGAGCGACAGCAGTTGATAGAACTATTGAAAGCCAACGCCTACATATTCGCTTGGTCGGCAGCGGATATGTCCGGCATCCCTCCAGAAATAATGACTCACCGATGTTGCCTAGCTATGCAACCCAAGAGGGGGGCGGGTGAATTGGGTTTCTAAAATTTTTAAACTTAACTTACAACTTATGAAGATTATTTAACAATAGCAAGATAAGTAAAGAGAGTGTAATTGATCCAAGACTAATGGTTGAATGCAAGAATGCAAGAGAATAAAAAAGTTCTAAAAAGGAAAGCAATTAAGTACAACACAAACAAGAGAATTTATAGTGGTTCGGTGCCAACCTTGCACCTACATCCACTCCCCAAGCTCCTACTTGAGAATTTCAATCCACTAAACTGTATTCAACTTGAATACACTTGTCGGAACCTCCGACTCTAGCTATCCCAAGCTAGAACACTTATTTTCCAGGTACAAGCCAACCCAATACAATCCGATTCAAGGTTCGGATCAACCTTCCCACATTTTGGAACCCTTCCAAAACAAAAATAATAACTCAAAGAAAGTATTACAATTAATTACACAAAAAATACAGATGAAGCTCCTTTAATGAGCGAATGAAGCTTTAAATATACTTTACTCAAATAGAAGAAAGCTCTTTTTGATTTCCTCAAGGTGGTTGGAGACTTGAATGAGCGCTTGAGGAGTTGATAGACTTGAATTAAAAGCTTCTTGAATGCTTTAAGTGGGCTCTTGCTTAGGATTGAAAAGAATGCTTGAAGAACCTCTTTCAAAAATCTCTCTCTATTTTCTATATCTTGATTCCCTCCTTTAAGTCCCTATATATATCTTCAAATAATGGTGGAGAGTAATCTGGGCTGAAATAGAGCCGTTAGAGCATATTAAATGAGCATTAAATACAATTGAAATGGGTTAAAAACTAGCCATTGTGAAACTTTTTCGTCACAGGGGTCGACTCATAAGGTCGACTCATGCTCATGGGTTGACTCATAGGGTCGACCTCTGTGGAACAGAACAGAAAACAATCGTTCTGTAATTTCGGCCTGCAAAGCAGCAGAGGTCGACTCATATGGTCGACTCATGCCAATGGGTCGACTCACAGAGAGTGCCAGCCAAAATTTCAGCATGCTGTTTAGCTCTTTAAGCCATGAGTTGACTCATGGGGTCGATTCAAAAATAAAAATTTGATTTTCTTGTAAAATATACTTCCAAAAATATTGAAATTTTCTCCAATAGATTGCACGTCTTTTGTTCTTGCTCTTGAGGCTTCTGAATCAGGTATTGATAAAATTATGATTTTGCTCCTGAAAAGTAATTATTCTTTTTCCAAGTCAAGATCATTAATAATCTCCTTAAATACTTTGTAATCATCAAAATCAATTCAAGGAGCAACAATCTCTCCCTTTTTTATGATGACAAAATACTTGAGCAAAAGCATATATATAAAGTATTGAACATGAATTTTAAATTTATAAAGATGCATCACTTAAATATCATAGCCAAGTATTAGAACGAAATGCATCATAACCAGTTTAAAGATAGATTTGAAATTTGTTATGAATTTAAAATTTGCTTATAAATTTAAAATTTACTTTGAAATTTGAAATTTGCTTATAAATTTGAAATTTGCTTATAGTTCAATCTGTATTACTCTTATTGCTCAATCTCGATTTCGATTTTTGGATTTTTGCTCAATCTCAATCTTAATGTTCAATCTTTACTGCACTTATTGCTTTGCTTAAACTCATCAATCTTGATTCTCTACTCTCCCTTTTTGACAGCATCAATTGAGATTCTCTACTCCCCCCTTTTTTGAATATATTTTTTATTCCTTCCTTTTGATAGGATCAATTTTACTTCTTTAGCTTCCTTCTTTAATTGCTTGTTTCTGTATTGCTTATTGTTTTACTCCCCCTCAATATAGCAATCGTAAAAGATATATCAAGTTGCTCATTTAAAAGATATTGCTATTCAAGTGTTTCATAATTTAAGAGATATTCATTGAAAGTCAAAGTGTATATATATAGATCCAAAAGATGAGTGAGTATAAAGATATTTCAATACATAAGTGTTGACTTAAAGTACAAAAGACATGGATAGAAACTATCCAAGAGTCAAACAGTCAACATTACATTACATGGCCTACAAGATAGATCCTAGATAAAAACTAAAGAAAAGACTGACTACACTCAATCTAGTAGATATCATGACTGGATGGATCGGAGTCTGATGAATCAGAGATGGGGTGAGGAGATGAAGGATCACGTCCATGGGCTCGACCTCGATCGCATCTACCTCTGCCATGGGTAGAGGTGCCAGCACGAGTGGAAGGGTGAGAGGATCCTGAAGACTAAGAAGCAAAGGACTGTGCTACAAGTGATAGTCTGATGGTGTCCAGAAGGTTTAAAGCTCTCGAAATAGATTGTAGCAGTGTAGTGAACTGAGTGGAAGCATGCTCACTAGAGCCCCTGATCTCTCTCCTCAATAAATCAAAGCCACTCTCCAAGACTCCTCGCAGTCTGGCTGTCTCCACAGATAGGTCTGAGACCTCAGTGATGTCCTCATGTGGCTGTGGATGGGCTAGAGACAGTACTTGCCTCTGCAAGTCGAATACTCTGCCAGTCAGTCTCACTACACAACCCTCAAGCTGCTCGATGCGTATTGACTGATCAGAAATCATCTGGAACACCATGGAGATGTGGGGGATCAGTGTCTGATTAGATACATCATGAAATATTGATCCCTGAGCAAAAGCTGAAGTACCCATCTGACGAGATAGTATGGAAGCTACGTGCTGAGATATCATCTCTATCTGGTCATCAGCCAATCTGATCTCTGAGGGATGTGCTCTGCTGTCTGGCTGCTGGATTGAAGTGTGCCTCCTCATAGACTCTGACGGCCCAGCCTCATGGTCAGAAACAAATTGAATGTTTGGAGATACAGTCCTGTGATCATGGAGAGGTGATGATGGTCCTTCCTCCTCTGCTCTGTCCTTAGCTCTCTCTTCCACACCTTTTGTCCAACCACTATCAGTCTTGAAAAATCCCATGCGGTGCAGAGTATGGTGGTTGATAGTGTCGGAGTGAGAAAGCCTAGCTACTGCCTCCCCCTCAAAGCTAACTCCAAACCTTCTGAATACTAAAGTGAGAGCCATACCGAAAGGCAAATATACCTTGGACCTATTCAAGGTCTCTCTCATAGCTTCAATCATCAATGCCGGGAAGTTCAGGGGGGTTTGAGTAATAACATGATACATAATGCAGATATCCCGGTCAGAGAGGAGATCATGTCTACCACTTTTAGGGAAGAATAACTTAGTCACTATTTAGTGTAGTAGCCTCATCTCAATCGAAAGGATCTTGGCCTCTAATTTGTTTAGGCTTCCCGTAAAGGTTCTTCCTAGAATCACATTTATTCCCTCCTCCTTAACTGGGAGTTCCATGTTTGTGTATCCCTCACAGGGTAAATGAAGAATTTCTCCCAAAAGCATAGGATCCAGGTTAATTTCTATACCCTTTACTGTGGAATTTACTGTTTCATTGCTGTAGCTCAAGTTCAAATAAAATTCTCTAACAAGATCCACATAGGTATTTTCTTTAACTGAGCAGTAGAATTCTCAATCTTGGTCCTTAATTTTTGATCTGATAGAGAACCCTTCCTTTTCAAAAAATCTGAAATCAATATTTTTGCCGGGCTCTACCTTCCTATCGGAGAGAGGTATCTTACTGGGGCTAATTGGAGATCGAGAAGTAGCTGGAGCAGATGCAGGAGCAGGGTTTGAAGCTGATGTGGTCTCGGTTGCTTGTCTCTTCCGACGTACATTTTCTTCCAACCTGCAAACTGATTTCTTCCTCTGTGGAAGCTTCATCTTCGGAGCCATTTCCACAAATAGAGCTAGCAAGGAACTTAGGAGAGCGAATGTGGGGAGAGATAAAGGGTTTTTAGGGGAAGGGTAAGGATTTTGGAGAAGAGGAGTGCCGATTTGGAGAAGACGGGTAGAGTCTAGGGCAAGCTCAACTCGCTCCAAATGAAGAAGGAGAAAAGGGAGGAGCTGGGTTCGAAGAGGGCGATTTAGAGGGAGAGAGACAGTGGGAGAAGAGTTTTTGGGGAAGAACTTGGGTTTGAGGAAGAAGAGAGGGAGTCTTTTGGCTTGGTGGAAGGAAGAAGACGAAGAGTTGGATCGGCTCAAGGGAGATTTTCCAACAAAAAGAAGCGTCTGAAAGATTTGATCAAAATTACAAGTTTACCCTAGGGTCGACCCTGGGGGTCGACTCATGGCACAGAGAAATTCAGAAAAATGATGAAATAATTTCAAAAAAATTTGAAATATTAAGAGAAAAATGTATACCCAAAAATTGATTATGAGAATGATTATTTTGGGTGTTTGAGCTCAAAAGATGAGAATTAAGCTAAAAAAATTTTTGGTATTGACACCTTAGAATCAGAGAGACACGTAAGCAGATGGATCAAGGATTTCTAGTTCTCTCCTAATTTCACAAAATTTATCTTCACTTAAGGCCTTGGTAAAGATGTCAGCTAATTATTTTTCAGTACAAACATAGTCAAGAATTATGTCTTTATTTTGGACATATTCTTTTATGAAATGATGTCTGATTTCAATATATTTTGACCTAGAATGTTGAATTAGATTTTTAGTGAGATTTATAGCACTAGTGTTGTTGCCCAGCTATGCAACCCAAGAGGGGGGGGTTAATTGGGTTTCTAAAAATTTTAAGCTTAACTTATGACTTATGAAAAATATTTGACAATAGCTAAACAAATAGGGAGAGTAAAATTAATTCAAGGCTAATGGCTTAAAGCAAGAATGCAAGAGAATAATGAAGAGTTAAAGAAGAGCAATTAGGCACACCACAAACAAAAGAATTTATAGTGGTTCGGTGCCAACCTTACACCTACATCCACTCCCTAAGCTCCTACTTGGAAATTTCAATCCACTAACTTGTATTCAACCCGAATATAAACGTTCGAAACTCTGACTCTAGCTATTCCAAGCTAGTTCACTTATTTCTCGGGTACAAGCCAACCCAATACACTCCGATTCAAGGTTCGGATCAACCTTTCCTTGTTTTGGAATCCTTCCAAAATAAAAATAATAACTCAAACAAGGTATAACAATGAATAGCACAAGTACAGAGAAAGCTCCTTTAATGAGCATATGAGACTTTAAATACACTTTACTCAAGAAGAAGACCCTTTTTGATTTTTTCAAGGTGGATGGAGACTTGAATGTGCACTTGAGGAGTTGGTGAGCTTGGATTAAAGGCTTCTTAAATGCTTCGAGTGAGCTTTTGCTAGGGCTGAAAAGTTTGCTTGAAATTCCTTTTTCAAAATCTCTCTTGTTGATTCTACTTTTTGATTCCCACCTATTTGTCCCTTTTATAGCTTCAAGAAATGGTGAAAAATATTCTGAGCTGAAATAGAGCCGTTAGACCACATTAAATGAGTATTAAAAGTACTTAAAATGGGTTAAAAACTAGCCGTTGCGGAATAATCCCGTCACAGGGGTCGACTCATGGGTCGACTCATGCCTGGGGGTCGACTCATGGGTCGACCTCTGTGGAAGAATACCAGAAAATCAAACGGGAAGCAAGGTTCTGTAAAATTGGCCCAAAACCCACAGAGGTCGACTCATGGGTCGACTCATGCCTTGGAGGTTGACTCATGGGTCGACTCACCGGGTGTGCCAAGTTTGTACCGGTCAAGAATTCAGCGTGCCAATCATCTCATGTGCCATGAGTCGACTCATGGGTCGACTCATATTTTTCAAACATGCATATCTTTTAAAATACAAGTCCAAAAATAATAAAATTTTTACCAATGGATCACAAATCTTTTGTTCTATCATTTGAGGCTTTCAAATCAGGATTTGATAAAATTATGATTTTGCCCCTGAAGAGCAATAAGTCTTTTTCAAGCGAAAATCAATAGTACCCCTTCAAATACTTTGTAATCATCAAAATCAATCCAAGGAGCAATAATCTCCCCCTTTTTGATGATGACAAAATACTTGAACGAAAGCATAAATATGAAACAATAAGCATGAATTTCAAAGGAATGAAATGCATTTACTTGAAAAGAAGATTGATTCTTTTGGCACGTGATACATGTGCCCATTTGCTTGTATTGCTCATTTGCATAAACAATTTGCCTATTGCTTGAAAATTTGCTCATTTGATTATGTGATTTTGATATCAGAGCAAAATTTATTTTTGTTATCAGAGCAAAGCAGAAATTGCCTAAGGATTTTGAAAATTACTCATTTGAAAATATCTCAATTGCTCATTTGCTTGTTTTTCAAATTGCTTAGCATCTTGAAAATTTGCTCATTCTCATTTGAGTATTTAATTTTGGTACCAGAGCATGTCTGAGAATTAATTTTAAGGTTATTTTTAAGGTTTGCTCATTTGCTTTTACTTAACAATTTACTCAATTTGCTTTTAATTCTTTCATCAATTTGCTTTTGATTCTTTCATTTCTCCTCCTTTTTGACATCATCAACAAAAAATTATTTACTCCCCCTTTTTCTTTGAATATATTTTCTCTTTTTCTTTCTTTTGATGGAATTAATTTTACTAACGTTACTTCTTTAGCTTCTTTCACTAACAGTAATTTCACTAACAGTCATTTTACTAATGTTTCTCTTTGGTACCAGTTTACTCCCCCTGAATACAGCAATCACAAAAGAATATACCATTGGATATCATAGATATGAAATAGCAATTCATAGTATTTTAAGCATGCACACAATTGAAAGTGACTCAATTTGAAGGTCATACATTAAAAGTCAAAGAGTAGATATATAAATAATCAAAAAGTGACTGATACCATAAAGTTGTTCCACTACATATACCAAAACATAAAAGTTAATCAGTCAACATCATTACATGGCCCAAAAGATAGATCCTAGAACGAGACAAAAGACAAGACTAACTACAAGGATCTAGTAGAGCTCATGACTGGATGGATCAGAATCAGATGTATTGGAGATAGGGTGGAGAGATAAAGGATCACGACCAAGAACTCATCCTCTACCCCGTCTGCCTCTGCCACGAGTGGAGGTGCTGGCACGAGTAGGTGGGCGAGATGATCCTGAAGGCTGAGAAGCAATAGACTGAACTGCAAGAGAGAGCCTGATGGTGTCTAGAAGGTTCAGAGCTCTCGAAATAGACTGTAGCAGTGCAGTGAACTGGGTGGATGCATGCTCACTAGAGCCTCTGATCTCTCTCCTCAGGAAATCAAATCCACTCTCCAATACTCCTCTATGTCTGGCTGCCTCCATAGATAGGTCTGAGACCTCAGTAGTGCACTCTTGTGGCTGTGGATGGGCCAGAGCTAACACTTGCCCCTCCAAGTCAAGTACCCTCCCAGTCAGTCTCAAAATGTAACCCTCGAGCTGCTGAATCCGAACTGACTGATCTGAGATCATCTGAAATATAGTGGAGATGTGGGGGATCAAAGTCTGATCAGATGTATCTAATGATGTGGATCCCGATGCAAAAGCTGAAGTGCCCCACTGTCGAGAAAGCAAGGAAGCCACATGCTGAGAAATCATCTCAATCTGATCATCAGCCAATCTGATCTCTGAGGGAAATGCTCTGCTGTCTGGCTGCTGGACTGGGGTGTGCCTCCTAGTGGACTCTGAAGGGCCAGCCTCTGGATCTGAAACAAACTGGATGTCTGGAGATGCTGCCCTGATGTCATGAAGAGGTGATGAAGGACCTTCTTCCTCAGCTCTGTCCTCAGCTCTGTCCTCAACTCTCTCTTCTGCACCCTTAATCCAACCACCATCAGTCCTAGTAAATCCCATGTGATGCAAAGTGTGTTGGTTGATGGTGTCAGAGTGAGAAAGCCTAGCTGATGCCTCCCCCTCAAAACTAACTCCAAAGCTCCTGAAAACCAATGTGAGGGTCATACCAAAAGGCAGATGTGCCTTGGATCTATTCAGTGTTTCTCTCATGGCCTCAATCATTAATGCAGGGAGGTTTAGGGGGGTTTGGGTAAGCACATGAAACATGATGCAGATATCTCGGCCTGAAAGGAGGTCATGTCTACCACTTCTTGGGAAGAAAAGTTTTGTTACCAATTGATGTAGAATCCTCATTTCAATGGACAGGATCTTGGCTTCAAGTTTATTTAGACTTCCCGAGTAGGTTCCTCCTAAAATTACATTAATTCCTTCTTTCTTCACTGGGAGTTCCATGTTTGAATATCCCTCACAGGGCAAATGAAGAATCTCTCTCAAAATAACAGGATCTAAACAGATATCAACACCCTTAACAGTAGATGTTACTGTTCCATTCCCATAGCACAGATTCAGATAAAACTCTCTAACCAAATCCACATATGTAACTTCTTTAAGTGAACAGTAAAATTTCCAACCTTGGTTTTTGATCTTTGAACCAATGGAGAACCCTCTTTTTCAAAAAATCTGAAGTCAACATTTTTTCTGGGTTCTACCTTTCTGACAGATAGAGGAATTTTACTAGGGCTTAGAGGAGATTGAGAGGAACCTGGAGCAGATGCCGAAGCAGGAATGGGAGCAGAAGAGGTCTGAGAAGCTTGTCTTTTCCTGTGCACTCCCTCTTCCAACTCATGGACCGATTTTCTTCTTTGAGGGAGTTTCATTTTTGGAGCCATTCTTACCACCAGAACAAGCAAGGAGACTTGGAAGATCAAATGTGTGAGGAGATAGAGGGTTATTAGGGGATGGAAAGGGATTTTTGGAGGAGAGAAATCCCGATTTGGAGGAGAATGGTGGAAGCTAGGGCACGCTCCAATCGCTCCAATCAAGGGAGAAAAATGAGAATAGCTCCTTTCCCAAGGGGTGATTTGAGGTGGAGAGGTGATGGGAGAAGAATCTTGGGCTTAGACCTTGGATTTGGAGAGAAAGAAGAAGAGGACTACGGGTTTTGGAGGGAGAAAGATGAAGATGGAGAGGGTCGGCTCATGAACGGGGTTTTTAATCAAAGAGAGATGAACCCGTGGGATGTTGGCCGAAAATTGCAAGTATGCCATTGGGTCGACCCTAGGGGGTCGACTCATGATTCACAAAATTTCAAAAAAATTATGAATAAATTTTGAAAAAATTCAGAACTCTGGGAGAAGAATTTTTGCTCTATGAAAAATTGTGAGAATGATAATCTTGAGCTTTTAGGTCCAAGAGAAATGATAGAAATTAAGCTCAAAGAATTTTTGACATTGATTCCTTGGAATTAGGAAGATATTTAAGCAGATGGATCAAGAATTTCTAGCTCTCTCCTAATTTCACAGAATCTATCTTCACTTAGGGCCTTTGTAAAAATATCGACTAATTATTTTTCAGTACAAACATAGTCAAGAATTATATCTTTGTTTTGAACATGTTCTCTTATAAAATGATGTCTGATTTCAATATGTTTAGACCTAAAATGCTGAATTGGAATTTTAGTAAGATTTATGGCACTAGTGTTATCACATCTTATGGGTGTTTCATTAAGTTTGATACCAAAATCTTCGAGTTGTTGCTTAATCCACAAGATTTGAGCACAACAACTTCCAGCTGCAATGTATTCGGCCTCGGCCGTAGACAGTGCTATCGAATTTTGTTTCTTACTAAACCAGGAGGTTAGGTTAACTCTGAGAAATTGGCAAGTTCCACTAGTACTTTTTCTATCTAATCTACATCCAGCAAAGTCAGCATCTGAATATCCTAATAAATCAATTAGTGAGTCCTTAGAGTACCATAATCCTAGAGTTTGAGTACCATTTAAATATCTAAGGATTCTTTTAACAGCATTCAAATGAGATTCTTTAGGATTAGATTGAAATCTAGCACACAGATAAACACTAAACATGATATCAGGTCTACTTGTAGTTAAATATAGTAGAGAGCCAATCATACCTCTATAATATTTTAAGTCTACACTTTTACCTTCTTCATCCTTGTCAAGCTTACATGAAGGGCTCATGGGTGTGCCAATTACTTTGGAGTTCTCCATTCCAAATCTTTTGAGTAATTCCTTGTGTACTTACTTTGGGTGATGGAGATTCCTTCTTTTGTTTGTTTGATTTGAAGTCCGAGGAAGAATGTAAGTTCTCCCATCATGCTCATCTCGAACTCCCCTGCATGAGCTTTGCAAAATCTTGACAAAGAGATTCATTAGTAGACCCAAAGATAATATCATCTACATATATTTATATAATTAACATATCATTTTGATTTCTTTTAATGAAAAGGGTTGTGTCTATATTACTCTTGAAAAATCATTATTTAGTAAAAATTTGCTTAGCCTATCATACCAAGCCCTAGGTGCTTGTTTCAAACCATATAGAGCTTTATTTAATTTGAAAACATGATTAGGAAAAGCATGATTTTCAAAACCTGAGGGTTGTTCTACATAGACTTCTTCAACAATATATCCATTCAAAAATACACTTTTGACATCCATCTGAAATAGTTTAAATTTCATAAAGCAAGCATATGCAAGTAGAAGTCTAATGGCCTCTAATCTAGCAACTGGTGCAAAGGTCTCATCAAAATCAATTCCTTCTTCTTGATTATAACCTTTAGCAACCAATCTTGCTTTATTTCTTATTACATTTCCATGTTCATCTAATTTGTTCCTAAAGACCCATTTTGTGCTAATTATTGAATAATTTTTAAGTCTTGATACTAAAGTCCATACATTATTTTTATCAAATTGATTAAGTTCCTCTTGCATTGCATTAATCCAATTATAATCATTTTCAGCTTCTTCAATAGTTTTTGGTTCAAGATGAGAGACAAAAGCACAATGATTAAATACATCTTTAAGTGAAGAATGAGTTCTTACCCCATGCTCAGGATCACCTATAATTAGCTCCTTGGGGTGATTGTGAACATACCTCCATTCTTTAGGTAGGTCATTTGTACCTCGAGGTTGTTCTTGATGTTCTTCACCTTCCTCATTCTGTTTGTCTTCATGTTCCTCATCATCTTGAATTATTGAATCCTTCAGAGTGATCTCCTTCATTCCTTCTATAAGAGGATCTGCATCATCAACACCTTCATTCTTCCTTGAAGGAAGATCGTTAGATTCATCAAAGACAACATGTATTGACTCCTCTACTACTAAGGTTCTTTTGTTAAAAACTCTAAAAGCTTTACTAGTGGAGTAGTAACCAAGAAAGATTGCTTCATCTGATTTTGCATCAAATTTTTCAAGTCTTTCTTTACCATTATTTAATACAAAATATCGGCAATCAAAAATATGAAAATAATAATATTAGGTTTTCTTCCTTTCCAAAGCTCATAAGGGGTTTTCTTTAAAATTTATCTAATCAAAGCACGATTTAAAATGTAACATGCTGTGTTAATAGCTTCCGTCCAGAAGAATCTTGGAAGGTTGCTTTCACATAGCATGGTACGGGCCATTTCTTCTAAAGTTCTGTTTTTCCTTTCTACTACCCCATTTTGTTGGGGTGTCCTAGGTGTAGAGAAATTATGGCCTATTCCTTTTTCATCACAAAATTTTTTAAAGTTTTGATTTTCAAATTCAGTTCCATGATCACTTCGAATATTTTGAATTGAAAATCCTTTCTCATTAGTGACTTTTCGGTAAAATTTAGTGAAAACTTAAAAGTTTCATCTTTGTGTGTTAAAAAGAAAACCCAAGTAAAACGAGAGTAATCATCTATAATTATAAAATCATATCATTTTCCTTCTAGATGTAGTTCTAGTAGGTCCAAATAAGTCCATATGCAAAAGCTCTAAAGGTCTAGAGGTTGAAATAATATTTTTGGATTTAAATGAAACTCTTGTTTGTTTACCTAGTTGGCATGCATCACAGATTCTATCCTTTTCAAAATTTAATTTTGATAAACCAAGAACCAATTCTTTCTTAATTAATTTTGAAAGTGAATGCATGCTAATATATGCAAGCCTACGATGCCAAAGCCAACTAGTCTCATTAATTTTAGCATTCAAGGATACTAGGCATTGCATGTTTATTTTGGATAGATCATTTAAATCTACCATATAAACATTACCATGTCTATGTCCAATAAATTTAATGCCATCATTAATAGGACTAGTTACAATGCAAACAGAAGATTCAAAAATAACTTTATATCCTTTATCACAAAATTGACTAATGCTTAGTAAATTATGCTTTAAACCATCTACTAACAAAATATTTTCAATATATTTGGAGGGAGTGATACCAATGTTACCTATACCGATGATCTTTCCTTTGTCATTGTCTCCAAAGTGACCATCCCTCCATTCTTAGCATCAAGAGTGATGAATTAGGATTCATCACCAGTCATGTGTCTCGAGCATCCGCTGTCAAGATACCATTTTCTGTTTCCTCCTTGGGATGCTAGACACACTTGCAAGCAAAAGTTAAGTTTTTTTTTAGGTACCCAACTTTCTTGGGTCCTTTTTGATTAGTTATAATGGTTCCTTTTGGAACCATATTTTCTTTACATTTGAGTTTGCAGATTTGTTAGAGAAGCAAGTGTATGACTTATGTCCTACTCTACCACATTTGAAGCAAGTAATATTAGAAGACTTGTTACTTAAAGAGTTTACATAGATATTTTTCAAATACTTTTGTTTCTTCCAGGGGTTATAGCCAAGTCCAGCCTTATCATACACGGCCTTCTGATTTTCAAGAATCATATTAAGTTTATTTGAACTCAAGATGAATTTTTAACTAATGGTTTTAGCTTGGCAATTTCATTCTTTAAACTTTGATTTTCTTGAAGCAGGGTGGATTTTTCAATTGAAATGCTTTCATTTTGTTTCAATAAAGATTGATTTTTGATTTTAGATCTTTGTTCTTTATCCCTAGTTTCTTTAGTTCATCAACTAAATCACAAAAAGCTTCATGCAGTTCTTCAAATGTAAAGTCACTAGGAGTTTCGAAAATTACCTCATTTTCATGTGCCATAAGGCACAGGTTGGCTTGTTCAGTCGAGTCTTCCTCTTCGGAGCTTGAGTCATCACTCACACTCCAAGTGGCCATCATGGCCTTCTTCTTGTACTTCTTGGGACCCTTCTTCAGTTGTGGGCATTCAGACTTGAAGTGTCCCAGTTTCTTGCACTCATAGCAGATAAGGGTTGGTCTTTATCCTTTTCTTTGCTCTGTTCTCTTTTGTGAATGGCCTCTTCCTCATCCCTTGTTTCCTTTTTCTCAAAAATTTTTGAATCTTCGGGTAATGAGTGCCATCTCTTCATCCTGCTCTTCACTTTCGGTGTCATCATTTCTTCATCTGGTGGAGCTGTGGATTTGAGGGTGATTGTTCTCTTCTTTTTGACTTCTTCCTCTTGATGTTGCTTCATGCTCAGCTCATGAGTCATCAATGATCCAAGAAGCTCTTCCAAGGGTAGAATGTTCAAGTCCTTGGCTTCTTGGATGGCGGTCACTTTAGCTTCTCAAGTTCTTGGTAAGGATCTGAGAATCTTTCTTACAAGCTCACTGTTAGTATAGGACTTACCAAGACTCTTTAAACCATTTATAATATTAGTAAAGCGAGTAAACATATCAGTTATGGACTCATCATGCTCCATTTTAAATAATTTATATTTATGCACAAGCATGTTGATTTTGGACTCCTTTACTTGATTGGTTCCTTCATGGGTTACTTCTAACCTATCCCATATTTCTTTAGCAGACAAGCAAGTAGAAATGCGATTAAATTTGTTAGCATCAAGAGCACAATATAGAACATTCATAGCTCTAGCATTTAATTGGGTCATTTTCTTATCAACCTCATCCCACTCTTTTTCGGGTTTGGCTGATTCCATACCATCAATAATCTTAGTGGATGTGTGAGGGCCGTTCACTATGATACTCTACATATCATAGTCTAGTGCTTGAATGAATATTTTCATCCGAGCTTTTCAATAGGTGTAATTAGACCCATTGAAAAGTGGAGGTCGGTTAGTGGACTGCCCCTCGGCTAGAGAAGTGCCGACTTGAGTTGCCATAGATCTTTGGCTTTTTGATTAGTTAGATCAAAGTAGGGCTAGAGCACCGGGCTCTGATACCACTTATTGCCCAGCTATGCAACCCAAGAGGGGGGGTGAATTGGGTTTCTAAAAATTTTAAGCTTAACTTATGACTTATGAAAAATATTTGACAATAGCTAAACAAATAGGGAGAGTAAAATTAATTCAAGGCTAATGGCTAAAAGCAAGAATGCAAAGAATAATGAAGAGTTAAGAAGAGCAATTAGGCACACCACAAACAAAAGGATTTATAGTGGTTCGGTGCCAACTTGCACCTACATCCACTCCCCAAGCTCCTACTTGAGAATTTCAATCCACTAACTTGTATTCAACCCGAATACAAATGTCGGAAACTCCAACTCTAGCTATCCCAAGCTAGTCCACTTATTTTTCGGGTACAAGCCAACCCAATACACTCCGATTCAAGGTTCGGATCATCCTTTCCTTGTTTTGGAACCCTTCCAAAATAAAAATAATAACTCAAACAAGGTATAACAATGAATAGCACAAGTAAGTACAGAGAAAGATTCTTTAATGAACGTATGAGACTTTAAATACATTTTACTCAAGAAGAAGAAGACCCTTTTTGATTTTCTCAAGGTGGTTGGAGACTTGAATGTGCACTTGAGGAGTTGGTGAGCTTGGATTAAAGGCTTCTTGAATGCTTCGAGTGAGCTTTTGCTAGGGCTGAAAAGTTTGCTTGAAATCTCTTTGTCAAAATCTCTCTTATTGATTCTACTTTTTGATTCCCACCTATTTGTCCCTTTTATAGCTTCAAGAAATGGTGGAAAACATTCTGAGCTGAAATAGAGCCGTTAGACCACATTAAATGAGCATTAAAAGTACTTAAAATGGGTTAAAAACTAGCCATTGCAGAACAATCCCGTCACAGGGGTCGACTCATGGGTCGACTCATGCCTGGGGGTCGACTCATGGGTCGACCTCTGTGGAAGAATACCAGAAAATCAAACGGGAAGCAAGGTTCTGTAAAATTGGCCCAAAACCCGCAGAGGTCGACTCATAGGTCGACTCATGCCTTGGGGGTCGACTCATGGGTCGACTCACCGGGTGTGCTAAGTTTGTGCCGGCCAAGAATTCAGTGTGCCAATCATCTCATGTGCCATGAGTCGACTCATGGGTCGACTCATATTTTTCAAATATGCATATCTTTTAAAATACAAGTCTAAAAATAATAAAATTTTACCAATGAATCATAAATCTTTTGTTCTATCATTTGAGGCTTTCAAATCAGGGTTTGGTAAAATTATGATTTTGTCCCTGAAGAGCAATAAGTCTTTTTCAAGCAAAAATCAATAGTATCCCTTCAAATGCTTTGTAATCATCAAAATCAATCCAAGGAGCAACAAGTGTTATCACATCTTATGGGAGTTTCATTAAGTTTGATACCAAAGTCTTCGAGTTGTTGCTTAATCCACAAGATTTGAGCACAACAACTTTCGGCTATAATGTATTCGGCCTCGGCCGTAGACAGTGCTACCGAATTTTGTTTCTTGCTAAACCAAGAGATTAGATTTACTCCAAAAAATTGGTAAGTTCCACTAGTACTTTTTCTATCTAATTTATATCCAGCAAAATCGATATCTGAATATCCTATTAAATCAATTAGTGAGTCCTTAGAATACCACAATCCTACAGTTTGTGTACCATTTAAATATCTAAGGATTCTTTTAACAGCATTCAAGTATGATTCTTTTGGATTTGATTGAAATCGAGCACATAGACAAATACTAAATATGATATCAGATCTACTAGCAGTTAAATATAATAGAGAATCAATCATTTCTCTATAAAATTTTAAGTCTACACTCTTACCTTCTTCGTCCTTGTCAAGCTTACATGTTGGGCTCATGGGTGTGCCAATCGGTTTGGAGTTCTCTATTCCAAATCTCTTGAGTAATTCTCTTGTGTACTTGCTTTGGGTGATGGAGATTCTGTTCTTTGTTTGTTTAATTTGGAGTCCGAGGAAGAATGTAAGTTCTCCCATCATGCTCATCTCGAACTCCCCCTGCATGAGCTTTGCAAAATCTTGACAAAGAGTTTCATTAGTAGATCCAAAAATAATATCATCAACATATATTTGTATAACTAATATATCATCTTGATTTCTTTTAATGAAAAGGGTTGTGTCTACATTTTCTCTTGAAAAACTATTATTGAGTAGAAATTTGCTTAGCATTTCATACCAAGCCCTGGGTGCTTGTTTCAAACCATATAGAGCTTTATTTAATTTACAAACATGATTAGAAAAAGCATGATTTTTAAAACCTGAGGGTTGTTCTGCATAAACTTCTTCAGCAATATATCTATTCAAAAAGATACTTTTGACATCCATTTAAAATAATTTAAATTTCATAAAGCAAGCATATGCAAGTAGAAGTCTGATTGCCTCTAATCTAGCAACAGGTACAAAAGTCTCATCAAAATCAATTCCTTCTTCTTGATTATAACTTTTTGCAACCAATCTTGCTTTATTTCTTATCACATTTCTATGTTCATCCAATTTATTCCTATATACCCATTTTGTGCCCATTATTGAGTAGTTTTTAGGTTTTGATACTAAGGTCCATACATTATTTCTTTCAAATTGATTAAGTTCTTCTTGCATTGCATTAATCCAATTATAATCTTTTTCAGCTTCATCTATAGTTTTAGGTTCAAGATGAGAGACAAAAGCACAATGATTAAATGCATCTTTAAGAGAAGAACGAGTTCTTACCCCATGTGTAGGATCACCAATGATTAGTTCCTTGGGGTGATTGTGATCATACCTCCATTCTTTGGGTAGATTGTTTGTATGTTGAGGTTGTTCTTATCATTCTTCACCTTCCTCATCTTGTTTGTCTTTATGTCCTTCATCATCTTGAATTGTTGAATCTTTTAGAGTGATCTCCTTCATCCCTTCTATAAGAGGATCTGCATCATCAAAACCTTCATTCTTCCTTGAAGGAAGATCGTTAGTTTCATCAAAGACAATATGTATAGACTCCTCTACTACTAAGGTTCTTTTATTAAAAACTCTAAAGGCTTTACTAGAAGAGGAGTAACCAAGAAAAATTGCTTCATCAGATTTTGCATCAAATTTTTTTAGTCTTTCTTTACCATTATTTAATACAAAACATCGGCAACCAAAAATATGAAAATATGCAATATTTGATTTTCTTTCTTTCCAAAGCTCATAGGGAGTTTTCTTTAAAATTTATCTAATTAAAGCATGATTTAATATGTAATATACTGTTTTAATAGCTTCCGCCCAAAAGTATCTTGGAAGGTTGCTTTCACATAGCATGGTACGGGCCATTTCTTCAAGAGTTCTATTTTTTCTTTCTACTACCCCATTTTGTTGGGGTGTCCTAGGTGCTGAAAACTTATGGTCAATTTCTTTTTCATCACAAAATTTTTCAAAATTTTGATTTTCAAATTGAGTTCCATGATCACTTCGAATATTTTGAATTGAAAAACCTTTCTCATTTGTGACTTTTCGATAAAATTTAGAGAAAACTTGAAAAGTTTCATCCTTGTGTGCTAAAAAAAAAATCTATGTAAAACGAGAGAAATCATCAATAATTATAAAACCATATCATTTTCCTCCTAGACTAGTAGTTCTGGTAGGTCCAAATAAATCCATATGCAATAGTTCTAATGGCCTAGAAGTTGAAATAATATTTTTAGATTTGAATGAAACTCTTATTTATTTATCTAGTTGGCATGCATCACAAATTCTATCCTTTTCACAATTTAATTAGGGCAAAACCAATAACCAATTCCTTCTTAATGAGTTTTGAAAGTGAGTGTATACTAATATGTGCAAGCCTACGATGCCAAAGCCAACTAGTTTCATTAATCTTGGCATTCAAGGATACTAGGCATTGCATGTTTATTTTGGATAGATCATTCAAATCTATCATATAAATATTGCCATGTCTATGTCCAATAAATTTAATGCCTTCATTAATAGGACTAGTTATAATGCAAATAGAGGATTCAAAAATAACTTTATATCCTTTATCATAAAATTGACTGATGCTTAATAAATTATGTTTTAAACCATCTACTAATAAAATATTTTCAATAAACTTGGAGAGAGTGATACCAATGTTACCTATATCGATGATCTTTTCTTTACCATTGTCTCCAAAGGTAACCTTCTCTCCATTCTTAGCATCAAGTGTGATGAATTGGAATTCATCACCAGTCATGTGTCTCGAGCATCCGCTATCAAGATACCATTTTTGATTTGCTCTTTGGGATGCTAGACACACTTGCAAGCAAAAGTCAAGTTTTTACTTTAGGTACCCAAGCTTTCTTGGGTCTTTTTTGGTTAGTCACAATGGTTCCTTTTGAAACCCATATTTTCTTTGCATTAGAATTTAAGAAATTGTTAGAGAGACAAGTGTATGACTTGTGACCTACTTTACCACATTTGAAGCAAGTAATGTTTAAAAACTTATTGTTTGAAGAGTTTACATAGATATTTTTTAGAAACTTTTATTTTTTTAAGGGGTTGTAACCAAGACCAGCCTTATCATAAATAGCCTTTTGATTTTCAAGAATCATATTAAGTTTATTAGAACTTAAAGTAAATTTTTCAACTATTGATTTTAGCTTGGCAATTTCATTCTTTAAGTTTAGATTTTCTTGAAGCAAGGTAGATTTTTCATTTGAAATGCTCTCATTTTATTTTAGTAGAGATTGATTCTTTGATTTTAACTCTTTGTTCTTTATCCCTAGCTTCTTTAGTTCATCAATTAAATCATAAAAGGCTTCATGAAGTTCTTCAAAGGTAAAGTCAACAAGAGTTGAAGAATTTACCTCATTTTTATGTGCCATAAGACACAAGTTGGCTTGTTCAGTTGAGTCTTCTTCTTCGGAGCTTGACTCATCACTTCCACTCCAAGTAGCCATCATGGCCTTCTTCTTGTACTTTTTGGGATCCTTCTTTAGTTGTAGGCATTCAGACTTGAAATATCCCAGTTTCTTACATTCGTAGCAGATAAGGGGTTGGTCTTTATCCTTTTCTTTGCTATATTCTTGTTGCTCCTAAATTGATTTTGATGATTACAAAGCAGATTGAAGGGATACAAATATTTTTAAATTGAAAAAGTATTTATGCTCTTCAGGGGCAAAATCATAATTTTACTAAAATTCTGATTTGATAGTACCATTTGGTAGAACAAATGATTTGTAATCTATTGGTGAAAATTTTATTATTTTTGGACTTATATTTTTGAAGTTATGAATGTTTGAAGTGCATGAGTCGACTTATGAGTCAACTCATGGCACAATGAGCTGATTGGCACGCAAAAATTTCCCTTGGCACGCTGGATTTTTGGCTTGACACGACCTGTGAGTCGACTCATGAGTCGACCTCTGCTGATTTGGGCCAAAAAATCCAAAAATCAAAGTTTCTGGCTATTGCAACAGAAGTCGACTCCTGAAGCATGAGTCGACTCATGAGTCGACCCCTGCGATGGAAATTGTCCGCAACGGCTAGTTTTTTGCCCGTTTTAATTGCCTTTTATGCTCCCTAAAAATGCTCTAACGGCTCTTTTTCTGCCTAATATATTTTCTCTTGTTTCTTAATGCTATAAAAGGTTTCAAAAGGTGAAAATACAGGACATATACAGAGGATCCAAAATTTACATGAGAGAGCCTGAGATCAACGAAATACACAAAAGAAAAAAGAGGGAATCCACAATCTACACAAGAGAGACAAGAAATCTACAATATACACGAGAGATTGTGAAAGAGAAAAGCAAGAGCGTTCAAAAGGGCATTCAAGAGCATTCAAAGAGAGGATTTTTCAAGCCTATTTTTCAACCTTGATCAAGAGCTCTTTCAAAGCCTTCAAGAAGTCTTCAATCAAAGTTCACCTTCTCCTCAAGCGTTCTTTCAACTTTTCATCCACCTTGAGAAAATCCAAAAAGGGGATTCTTCATTTGAGTAAAGTATTTTTAATGTTATATTCGCTCATTTAAGGAGCTATTCTTGTACTTATTTATGCTCTAAACTGTCTTACTCTTTGTGAGTAATTGTTCTTATTTTTGGAGGGTTTTCAAAACAAGAAAAGATTGATCCGAACCTGAAATCGGAGTGTTTTGGGTTGGCTTGTACCCGGAAAATAAGTGGACTAGCTTGGGATAGCTAGTGTCAGAGTTTTCGACGTTTGTATTCAGGTTGAATACAAGTATAGTGGATTAGAATTCTCAAGTAGGAGCTTGGGAAGTGGATGTAGGTGCAAGATTGGCACCGAACCACTATAAATCCTTGTGTTTGTGGTGTGCTTTATTGTTTCTCTTTATTTCTTTATTATATCCTTGCATTCTTGCTTTAGGTAATTAATCTTGAATTAAAGTCTTTCTTCTCATTCATCAAGCTTTTAACAAATATTTTTCATAAGTAATTAGTTGAGCATAAAATTTTTAAAAACCCAATTCACCCCCCCTCTTGGGTTGCATAGCTGGGCAACAAGTGGTATCAGAGCCCGATGCTCTAGTCCTTCTTTGATCTAACAATCAAAGAGCCAAAAGATCTATGGCAACCCATGTCGGTACTTCTCTAGCCGAGGGGCAATCTACAAACCGACCTCCACTTTTCAATGGGTCTAATTACACCTATTGGAAAGCTCGGATGAAGATATTCATACAAGCACTCGACTATGATATGTGGAGTACCATAGTGAACGGTCCTCACACACTCACCAAGATTATAGATGGTGAGGAGTCAACCAAATCCGAGAAAGAATGGGATGAGGTTGATAAGAAATTGGCACAATTAAATGCTAAAGCTATGAATGTTCTTTATTGTGCACTAGATGCAAATAAATTTAATCGCATTTCTACTTGTGCATCTGCTAAAGAAATATGGGATAGGTTAGAAGTAACCCATGAGGGAACAAATCAAGTAAAAGAGTCTAAAATAAACATGCTTGTGCATAAATATGAATTATTTAAAATGGAGCATGATGAGTCCATAACTGCTATGTTTACTCATTTTACTGATATAATTAATGGTTTGAAGAGTCTTGACAAATCTTATACTAACAGTGAGCTTGTAAGAAAGATTCTCAGGTCATTGCCAAGAACTTGGGAAGCCAAGGTGACTGCCATCCAAGAAGCAAAGGACTTGAACACTCTACCTCTAGAAGAGCTTCTTGGATCCTTGATGACTCATGAACTTAGCATGAAGCAACATCAAGAGGATGAAGTCAAAAAGAAAAGAACCATTGCCCTCAAATCCACAGCTTCGCCTGATGATGAAATGGATGACACTGAAGATGAAGAACAGGATGAAGAGATGGCACTCATCACCCGAAGATTTAAGAAGTTTCTAAGAAAAAGGAAACAGGGGATGAGAAAGAAGTCATTCACAAAAGGGGAACAAAGCAAAGAGAAAGAGAAAGATCAACCCCTTATATGCTACGAGTGCAAGAAGTCGGGACATTTCAAATCCGAATGTCCACAACTGAAGAAAAGTCCCAAAAAGTTCAAAAAGAAAGCAATGATGGCGACTTGGAGTGCGAGTGATGACTCAAGCTCCGATGAGGAAACCTCAACAGAACAAGCCAACCTGTGCCTTATGGCACACGAAAATGAGGTAACTTCTGAATCCACTAGTGAATTTACTTTTGAAGAATTGTATGAAGCATTCTATGATTTAATTGATGAATTAAAGAAACTAGGGATAAAAAACAAAGAACTGAAATTGAAAAATCAGTCCTTAGTGAAACAAGCTGAAAACCTTTCAATTGAAAAAACCACCTTGATTCACGAAAATCAAAGCTTAAAGAATGAAATTAACAAGCTGAAATCTATAGTAGATAAGTTCACCTTAAGTTCAAACAAACTAAATATGATTCTTGATAATCAAAAAGCTGTATATGATAAGGCTGGACTTGGCTATAACCCCTTGAAGAAACAAAAATTTCTGAAGAATATTTATGTAAATTATTCAAGTAACAAGTCTACAAATATTACTTGTTTCAAATATGGTAGAATAGGACATAAATCATACACATGCCTTATTAACAAATCTGCAAACACAACTATAAAGAAAATATGGGTTCCAAAAGGAACCATTTTGACTAACCTAAAAGGACCCAAGAAAGCTTGGGTACCTAAGACAGAAACTTGACCTTTGCTTGCAGGTGTGTCTAGCATCCCAAGGAGGAAACAGGAAATGGTATCTTGACAGTGGATGCTCGAGACACATGACTGGTGATGAATCACAATTCATCACGCTTGATGCTAAGGATGGAGGGATGGTCACCTTTGGAGATAATGGCAAAGGAAAGATCATCGGGATAGGTAACATTGGTATCACTCCCTCCAAATACATTGAAAATATTTTGTTAGTTAAAGGTTTAAAGCATAACTTACTTAGCATTAGTCAATTTTGTGATAAAGGGTATAAAGTTGTTTTTGAATCATCTGTTTGTATTGTAACTAGTCCTATTAACGATGGCATTAAATTTATAGGACATAGGCATGGCAATGTTTATATGGTAGATTTGAATGATTTAGCCAAATTAGACATGCAATGCCTAGTATCCTTGAATGCTAAAATTAATGAGACTAGTTGGCTGTGGCATCGTAGACTTGCACATATCAGCATGCATTCTCTCTCAAAATTAATTAAGAAAGAAATAGTTCTTGTTTGCCAAAACTGAATTTTGAAAAGGATAGAATTTGTGATGCATGCCAATTAGGTAAACAAACTAGAGTTTCATTTAAATCCAAAAATACTGTTTCAACTTCTAGACCTTTAGAGCTCTTACATATGGACTTATTTGGACCAACTAGAACCACTAGTCTAGGAGAAAAACGATATGGCTTTGTAATTATAGTTGATTACTCTCGTTTTACTTGGGTTTTCTTTTTGGCATACAAAAATGAAACTTTTCATATTTTCACTAAATTTCATCGAAAAGTCACTAATAAAAAAGGGTTTTCAATTCAAAATATTAGAAGTGATCATGGAACTGAATTTGAAAATCAAGATTTTGAAAATTTTTGTGATGAAAATGGAATTGGCCATAACTTCTCTGCTCCTAGGACACCCCAACAGAATGGGGTAGTTGAAAGAAAAAATAGAACCTTAGAAGAAATTGCCCGTACCATGCTTTGTGAAAGCAACCTTCCAAGATATTTTTGGGTGGAAGCAATTAACACAGCATGTTACATTTTAAATCGTGCTTTAATTAGACAATTTTTAAAGAAAACCCCCTATGAACTTTGGAAAGGAAGAAAACCAAATATTGTATATTTTCATGTTTTTGGTTGCCGATGTTTTGTATTAAATAATGGCAAAGAAAAACTTGGTAAATTTGATGCAAAATCAGATGAAGCAATCTTTCTAGGTTACTCCTCCACTAGTAAAGCATTTAGAGTTTTCAACAAAAGAACTTTAGTAGTTGAGGAGTCCATACATGTTGTTTTTGATGAATCTAACAATCTTCCTTCAAGGAAGAATGAGGGTGTTGATGATGCAGATCCACTAATAGAAGGTATGAAGGAGATCAATCTGAAAGATTCAGCAACTCCAGAAGACAAGGATCAAGAAGATGAACAAGATGAGAGAGGTGAAGAAATTCAAGAACAACCTCAAGGTACAAATGACCTACCCAAGGAATGGAGGTATGTTCACAACCACCCTAAGGAGTTAATTATTGGTGATCCTATGCATGGGGTAAAAATCCGTTCTTCACTTAGAGATGTAGTTAATCATTGTGCTTTTGTATCTCATCTTGAACCTAAAACTTTTGAAGAAGCTGAAAATGATCATAATTGGATTAATGCAATGCAAGAGGAACTTAATCAATTTGAAAGAAATAATGTTTGGACCTTAGTATCAAGACCTAAAAATTATTCAATAATTGGCACAAAATGGGTCTTTAGAAACAAATTAGATGAGCATGGAAATGTAATTAGAAATAAAGCAAGACTGGTTGCTAAGGGATATAATCAAGAAGAAGGAATTGATTTTGATGAAACCTTTGCACCTGTTGCTAGATTAGAAGCTATTAGACTTCTACTTGCATATGCTTGCTTTATGAAATTCAAGTTATTTCAAATGAATGTTAAAAGTATATTTTTAAATGGATATATTGCTGAAGAAGTATATGTAGAACAACCTCCTAGATTTGAAAATCATGCTTTTCCTAATCATGTCTTTAGATTAAATAAAGCTTTATATGGATTAAAACAAGCACCTAGAGCATGGTATGATAGGCTAAGCAAATTTCTACTAAATAATGATTTTTTAAGAGGTAATGTAGATACGACCCTCTTTATTAAAAGAAATCAAAATGATATGCTAGTTATACAGATTTATGTTGATGACATAATTTTTGGGTCTACTAATGAATCCCTTTGTCAAGACTTTGCTAAGCTTATGCAGGGGGAGTTCGAGATGAGCATGATGGGAGAACTCACCTTCTTCCTCGGACTCCAAATCAAACAATCAAAAGAGGAAATCTCCATCACCCAAAGCAAGTACACCAAGGAACTACTCAAAAGATTTGGAATGGAGAACTGCAAACCAATTGGCACACCAATGAGTCCCTCATGTAAGCTTGACAAGGATGATGAAGGTAAATGTGTAGACTTAAAATACTATAGAGGTATGATTGGCTCATTATTATATTTAACTGCAAGTAGGCCTGATATCATGTTTAGTATTTGTTTATGTGCTAGATATCAATCTAATCCTAAAGAATCTCATTTGAATGCTGTTAAAAGAATCCTTAGATACTTAAATGGTACTCAAACTCTAGGGTTATGGTACTCTAAGGACTCACAAATTGATTTATTAGGATATTCAGATGCTGATTTTGCTGGATGTAAATTAGATAGAAAAAATACAAGTGGAACTTGCCAATTTCTTGGAGTTAACCTAATCTCATGGTTTAGCAAGAAACAAAATTCAGTGGCACTGTCTACGGCTGAGGTCGAATACATTGCAGCCGAAAGTTGTTGTGCTCAAATCTTGTGGATTAAGCAACAACTCGAAGATTTTGAAATCAAACTTAATGAAACACCAATAAGATGTGACAACACAAGTGCCATAAATCTATCTAAAAATCCAATTCAACACTCAAGATCCAAACATATTGAAATAAGACATCATTTTATAAGAGAACATGTTCAAAATAAAAATATAATTCTTGAATATGTTTGCACTGAAAATCAATTAGCTAATATTTTTACAAAGGCCCTTAGTGAGGATAGATTCTGTGAAATTAGGAGAAATCTAAGAATTCTAGATCCATATGCCTAAATTTTTCTCAATTTCCAAGAATTGATGTCAAAAATTCTTAGAGCTCAATTTTCAACATCTATCCTGGTCCCAAAAGCTCAAATTTATCATTCTAAAAACTTATCTTTGAGTAAAACTCCTTCTCGCAAAATTTCAAATTTTTCTAGAAATTATTCATATTTTTTCTGAATTTCTGAACTTCCTGAGTCGACCCCCATGAGTCGACTCAATGGCAAACTTGTTATTTCCTCAAACTTCCCACGGGCTCATTGTTTTTATAAGGGACCCTGTTCGTGAGATGACTCATCTTCTCATCTTCTTCCTTCCAAAAGCCGACTTCTCCAATTCCTTTTGCTCCAAATCCAAGGATTTAGTTCGAGGCACTTCTCCCTCCTCCTTTCCATCAAAAATCGCCACCTTGGAAAGGGATTTTTGTGCTTTCTCTCATTGTTTGGCACGGTTGGAGCGTGCTCTAGCACTCCACTGTTCTTCCCAAATCCACTTCTTTTCTCCACCAAAATCCCTCTTCACTCTCTTGTGATCCCTCCTCCACTCATTCACGTGTTCCTCCAAGTCTCCTTGCCTGCTACTATAGTGAATATGGCTCCAAAGATGAAGCTTCCCCAAAGAAGAAAGTCAATCCGTGAGCCTAAAAAATTATCTGAAAGAAAAGGCAAGCTGGTCAGTCTTCCACTACTCCCACTCCAGCTTCAGTATCTGCTCAAGGTCCCCCTCAATCCTTCCTAAGCCCCAGTAAGAATCCTCTTTCTGATAGAAAAGTCAAAACCGGGAAGAATATAGATTTTCGGTTCTTTGAAAAAGAGGGCTTTACATTTGCAACTAAGATTAAAAACCAAGGATGGGATCTCTACTGCTCCCTTAAGGAAGTCACCTATGTTGACCTAGTTAGAGAATTCTACCAGAATCTACATTATGAAAATGGGTCAGTGACTTCAACAGTCAAGGGTATTGATATTTGCTTGGATTCTAGTATATTGGGAGAAATACTTCAGTTGCCTAGTGAGGGTTACTCTTATATGGAACTCCCAGTAAAAGAAGAGGGGATCAGAGTTATTTTAGGGGGAACTTATTCAGGAAGTTTAAACAAATTGGAAGCAAAGATTTTGTCCATTGAGATGAGGATCCTGCATCAGATGGTAACGAAGCTCTTCTTTCCTAGGAGAGGTAGGCATGACTTACTTTTCAGTAGAGATGTTTGTATCATGTTTCATGTCATCACTCAGACCCCCCTGAACCTCCCTGCACTTATGATAGAGGCCATGAGAGAAACTTTGAACAGAACCAAGGCACACTTGCCTTATGGTATGGCCCTTACTAGAGTATTTAGGAGGTTTGGAGTTAGCTGTGAGGGGGAGGCTTCTACTAAGCTCTCTCATGTGGACACTTTCAACCAACACACCTTGCACCGAATGGGATTTACAAAGACTGATGGTGGTTGGATTAAGGGCTCTGAAGAAAGAGCTGAGGAGAGAGCTGAAGACAGAACTGAAGACAGAGCTGAAGAAGAAGGTCCATCATCTCCTGTCCATGACTTCAGGGCAGCATCACCAAATATCCAGTTCATTCCTGATACAGAGGCTGGCCCTTCAGAGTTTACTAGGATGTCCACACCAGTGTATCAGCCAGAGAGCAGAGCACCTCAATCAGAGTTCAGACTGGCTGACGATCAGATCGAGCAGATATCACAGCGTGTGGCTTCTCTGCTATCTAGTCAGTGGAGCAGTACTTCTTTTGCACCTGGAGCCACTTCTTCTGATCAGACTATGACTCTCCACATCTCCACTGTGTTTCAGATGATATCAGATCAGTCCATCCGGATTCAGCAGCTTGAGGACACAGTTTGGAGACTGACTGGCAGAGTTCTTGACTTGCAGGGGCAAGTCCTTGCTTTGGCCCATCCTAAGCCACAGGAGTCAACTATTGAGGTCACAGACCTCACTGCAGAGGCTGGCAGGCTCAGAGGAGCACTAGAGGGTGGATATGAGTTACTGAGGAAAGAGATCCGAGGATCGAGTGAGCATGCAACCACTCAGTTCACTGTTCTACTTCAGTCTGTTTCCAGAGCACTGAATGTACTTGATTCCATCAGACTCACCCTTTCTGTTCAGTCCTTAGCCTCTCAGCATTCTCAGCCTCCCAGTTCATCTCGCTCTCTTGCTCGTGCCAGAGGCAGACGGGGTAGAGGACGCACTTCTGATCCATCAGCTTCTCATCCCATATCTGATGACTCCGATCCATGACTTCTCATGATCATTACTAGATCTTAGGTGTTAGTGTCTTGTTCTAGGATCTGTATTTTGGGGCCATGTATTGACAATTAGCTGGTTGACTTTTATATTAAGAACTATGTATTGAAATAATTATAGTTTTATGGTATCATCTTTTACTTCTACCTTTTGTAATGATGATGATCATATTTTGGTTATATATATATTCTCCTTGTTGAAATATTATCTTCTCTTTGTTGTTGTTTGCTGTTAATAATTGCTGTATTAAGGGGGAGCAAACATCTGTGATAAACCCTAAAGGGGAAGAAATTAAAGAATGTTTCAGAAAAAGGAGGAGATAACCATGTTTGATGATGTCAAAAAGGGGGAGAAATTAAACAAATTTAAGAAAAAGCAATCCATCAAAAGCAAAACCATAAATTATGAGCAATTAAAGAAAAAGCAACCCATCAAAAGCAAAACTATAAATTATGAGAAATTAATGAATGAATTGGAAAATTTAAAGAATAATATCAAAAATACAATGCTAAGTACAATGCAAATAAGTAACTTTTAAATTACTTCTTTACATATGCTCTGATTTGCTTTAAAAATTTAAATATGCTCTGATATACTTCAAAATTCCAACTTGCTCTGATACATCTTTTGAAATTTTATTTACCTTGATACATCTTAAGAAATTTAACTTACTCTGATACATCTTAAAATTTTTTTTAACTTGCTCTGATACATTATAAAATTTGCTCTGATACATTGTAAAATTTTCTCTGATACATTGTAAAATTTTTTCTGATAACATTGTAAAATTATTTTTCTTGCTCTGATAAATTACAAAATTTATTTTTCTCTTGCTCTGATACATCTTAAACTCAAAATGATCTAATACAATTTTTAAATCAACTCTTAAACATGCTTTGGCACACATAATTATTTTTTGTATCAAAAGCAATTAAAGCACATAATTATTTTTTGCTCTGATGCTAAAACTAAAATCAAATGAGTATGAGCAAATTTTCAAAATATAGCTTGCTCTGATAACAAAAACAAGTTTTCTGCTCTAACACCAAAATCACATAATCCAATGAGCATATCTTCAAATCTTTAAGAAAATGGACAAACTATTTTTGTATATGACCATTTATATCACATGCCAAAAGAATCATACTCTTTTCAAGCATATAAATCTATAATGCATTCACATAAATGCTTTTGTTCAAGTATTTTGTCATCATCAAAAAGGGGGAGATTGTTGCTCCTAAATTGATTTTGATGATTACAAAGCAGATCGAAGGGATACAAATATTTTTAAATTGAAAAAGTCTTTATGCTCTTCAGGGGCAAAATCATAATTTTACTAAAATCCTGATTTGATAGTACCATTTGGTAGAACAAATGATTTGTAATCTATTGGTGAAAATTTTATTATTTTTGGACTTATATTTTTGAAGTTATGAATGTTTGAAGTGCATGAGTCGACTCATGAGTCAACTCATGGCACAATGAGCTGATTGGCATGCAAAAATTTCCCTTGGCATGCTGGATTTTTGACTTGGCACGACCTGTGAGTCGACTCATGAGTCGACCTCTGCTGATTTGGGCCAAAAAATCCAGAAATCAAAGTTTCTGGCTATTGCAACAGAAGTCGACTCATGAGTCGACTCCTGAAGCATGAGTCGACTCATGAGTCGACCCCTGCGACGGAAATTGTCCGCAACGGCTAGTTTTTTGCCCATTTTAATTGTCTTTTATGCTCCCTAAAAATACTCTAACGGCTCTTTTTCTGCCTAATATGTTTTCTCTTGTTTCTTAATGCTATAAAAAGTTTCAAAAGGTGAAAATACAGGACATATACAGAGGATCCAAAATCTACACGAGAGAGCCTGAGATCAACGAAATACACAAAAGAAAAAAGAGGGAATCCACAATCTACACAAGAGAGAAAAGAAATCTACAATATACATGAGAGATTGTGAAAGAGAAAAGCAAGAGCGTTCAAAAGGGCATTCAAGAGCATTCAAAGAGAGGATTTTTCAAGCCTATTTTTCAACCTTGATCAAGAGCTCTTTCAAAGCCTTCAAGAAGTCTTCAATCAAAGTTCACCTTCTCCTCAAGCGTTCTTTCAACTTTTCATCCACCTTGAGAAAATCCAAAAAGAGGATTCTTCATTTGAGTAAAGTATTTTTAATGTTATATTCGCTCATTTAAGGAGCTATTCTTGTACTTATTTATGCTCTAAACTGTCTTACTCTTTGTGAGTAATTGTTCTTGTTTTTGGAGGGTTTTCAAAACAAGGAAAGGTTGATCCGAACCTGAAATCGGAGTGTTTTGGGTTGGCTTGTACCCGAAAAATAAGTGGACTAGCTTGGGATAGCTAGTGTCGGAGTTTCCGATGTTTGTATTCAGGTTGAATACAAGTATAGTGGATTAGAATTTCCAAGTAGGAGCTTGGGGAGTGGATGTAGGTGCAAGGTTGGCACCGAACCACTATAAATCCTTGTGTTTGTGGTGTGCTTTATTGTTTCTCTTTATTTCTTTATTATATCCTTGCATTCTTGCTTTAGGTAATTAATCTTGAATTAAAGTCTTTCTTCTCATTCATCAAGCTTTTAACAAATATTTTTCATAAGTAATTAGTTGAGCATAAAATTTTTAAAAACTCAATTCACCCCCTCTCTTGGGTTGCATAGCTGGGCAACAATTCTCTTTTTGTGGGTGGCCTCTTCCTCATTCTTTGTTTCCTTTTCTTCAAAAATTTTTTAAACCTTCTAGTAATGAGAGCCATTTCTTCATCCTGCTCTTCATTTTTCGTATCATCAGTTTCTTCATCAAGTTGAGTCATGAATTTGAGGACGATTGTCCTCTTCTTTTTGACTTCTTCTTCTTGGTGTTGTTTCATGCTCAACTCATGTGTCATCAGTGATCCTAGAAGCTCTTCCAAGGGTAGAATATTCAGATCCTTAGCTTCTTGGATGGCGGTCACTTTGGCTTTCCAAGTTCTTGGTAATGACCTAAGAATCTTCCTCACAAGATCACTGTTAGAATAAGACTTACCAAGACTTTTTAGACCATTTATAATATTAGTAAAATGGGTAAACATTTCAGTTATAGATTCATCATGCTCCATTTTAAAAAATTTATATTTATGCACGAGCATGTTAATTTTGGATTCTTTCACTTGATTAGTTCCTTCATGAGTTACTTCTAATCTATCTCATATTTCTTTAGCAGACATGCATGTTGAAATATGATTGAATTTATTAGCATCTAGGGCATAATACAAGACATTCATGGCTTTAGCATTTAGTTGGACTATTTTCTTATCAACTTCATCCCATTCTTTTTCGGATTTGGTTGATTCCACACCATCGATAATTTTAGTGGGTGTGTGAGGGCCGTTTACTATGATACTCCACATATCATAGTCAAGTACTTGAATGAAGATTTTCATCCGAGTTTTTCAATAGGTATAGTTTGACCCATTGAAAAGTGAAGGTTGGTTAGTAGACTGCCCCTCAGCTAGAGAAGTGCCAACTTGAGTTGCCATAGATCTTTAGCTCTTTGATTGGTTAAATCAAAGTAGGACTAGAGCACCAGGCTCTGATACCACTTATTGCCCAGCTATGCAACCCAAGAGGGGGGGCGGGTGAATTGGATTTCTAAAAATTTTAAACTTAACTTACAACTTATGAAGATTATTTAACAATAGCAAGATAAGTAAGGAGAGTGTAATTGATCCAAGGCTAATGGTTGAATGCAAGAATGCAAGAGAATAAAGAAGTTCTAAAAAGGAAAGCAATTAAGCACAACACAAACAAGAGGATTTATAGTGGTTCGGTGCCAACCTTGCACCTACATCCACTCTCCAAGCTCCTATTTAGAAATTTCAATCCACTAAACTATATTCAACTTGAATACACTCGTTGAAACCTCCAACTCTAGCTATCCCAAGTTAGAACACTTATTTTTCAGGTACAAGCCAACCCAATACAATCTGATTCAAGGTTCGGATCAACCTTCCCACGTTTTAGAATCCTTCCAAAATAAAAATAATAACTCAAAGAAAGTATTATAATTAATTGCATAAAAAATACAGATGAAGCTCCTTTAATGATCGAATGAAGCATTAAATACACTTTACTCAAATGAAAGAAAGCTCTTTTTGATTTTCTCAAGGTGGTTGGAGACTTGAATGAGCGCTTGAGGAGTTTGTGGACTTGAATTAAAAGCTTCTTGAATGCTTTAAGTGGGCTCTTGCTTAGGGTTGAAAAAAATACTAAAAGAACCTCTTTCAAAAATCTCTCTCTATTTTTTATATTTTGATTCTCTCCTTTAAGTCCCTATGTATATCTTCAAATAATAGTGGAGAGTAATCTGGGCTGAAATAGAGCCGTTAGAGCACATTAAATGAGCATTAAATGTAATTGAAACGGGTTAAAAACTAGCCTTTGCGAAATTTTCTCGTCACAGGGATCGACTCATAGGGTCGACTCATGCTCATGGGTCGACCTCTGTGGAACAGAACAGAAAATGATCGTTCTGTAATTTCGGCCTGCAAAGCAGCAGAGGTCGACTCATAGGGTCGACTCATGCCAATGGGTCGACTCATAGGGTCGACTCACAGAGAGTGCCAGCCAAAATTTCAGCATGCCGTTCAGCTCTTTAAGCCATGAGTCGACTCATGGGGTCGACTCAAAAATAAAAACCTAATTTTTTTGCAAAATATACTTTCAAAAATATTAAAATTTTCTCCAGTAGACTGCACGTCTTTTGTTCTTGCTCTTGAGGCTTCTGAATCTGGTATTGATAAAATTATGATTTTGCCCCTGAAAAGTAATTAGTCTTTTTCCAAGCCAAGATCATTAATAATCCCCTCAAATACTTTGTAATCATCAAAATCAATTCAAGGAGCAATAACCGACTTAACATCACCCCTGGCATGAGACCGGTGAGACAGAAGAAATGGTCTTTCGCCTCTGAAAGACAGAAGACCATCGACGAGGAAGTGGACAAACTACTCGAGGCGGGCTTCATCAAAGAAACTGCATATCTCGACTGGCTCGTCAATATCATCATGGTGAAGAAAGCCAACAAAAAGTGGAGGATCTATATCGACTACACTGACCTGAATCGAGCCTGTCCGAAGGATAGCTTTCCACTGTCGAAGATCGACCAACTGATGGATGCGACGTTCGGTCATCGACTGCTCAGCTTCATGGATGCCTTTGCCGGATATAACCAGATCCAGATGGTGCCCGAGGATGAAGAGCATACGGCCTTCATGACTGTCAAGGGCCTTTTCTGTTACAGAGTGATACCCTTCGATCTAAAGAATGTCGGAGCCACCTACCGGTGACTCATCAATAAGGTCTTCAAAGCTCAAATCGGGCACAACATGGAGGTGTACGTGGATGACATGCTGGTGAAGAGCACACAGGCTTCAGATCACGTCCAAGACCTGGAAGAAACTTTTCGCACACTTCGACGACATCGGATGAAGCTAAATCCAACCAAGTGCGCCTTCGGGGTGACTTCGGGAAAGTTCCTCGAGTTCTTCATTACTCAACGTGGAATTGAGGCCAACCCCGAGAAGATAAAGATGATTATCGACATACGGCATCCGAACACTAAAAAAGAAGTACAGCAGCTCAATGGAAAGATCATCGTACTCAGTCGATTCATTTCTCGGTCGGCTGAGAGATGCCTCCCATTCTTCAAAACCCTGAGGCAGACAAAGGACTTCTCTTGGCCGAATGAGTACCGACAAGCCTTTGAAGATTTAAAGAAATATCTGACTTCTCCACCCCTGCTTGTAAAGTCAGAGGTCGGAGAAACATTGTACCTTTACTTGGCTACTGCCCCAGAGGCGATTAGTTCGGTACTCATCTGGGAGAACGAGAGCCGAATTCACCAACCCATATATTATACCAGCAAAGTGCTCCATGAAGTCGAAACTCGATACTCAAGACCAGAGAAAATGATATTTGCCTTGGTCATATCAACGCAATGACTCCGTCCGTATTTTCAAGCGCACGCCATCATGGTCCTCACCGACCAATCCCTGAGGACGATCCTGCATCGCTCTGACACATCAGGACGACTGGCGAAATGGGCGGTGAAGCTGAGCGAGTTTGACATCCAGTACTGACCCCGACTTGCTTTGAAAGCCCAAGTTCTGGCCAACTTCATTACGAAATACCCAACAACCGACCAAATGTCGGAAAATGGGAGCTCCAAAGAAGCTGCGACCTTTGAATATAATCCTGGGTCAACCTGGGTATTACACATAGACGGAGCTTCCAATGCTCAAGGGAGTGGGGCTGGATTCCTGCTTACCAACTCAGAGAGAGTAGTTACTGAGTATGCCCTCCGATTCAACTTCAAAGCCTCCAATAATCAAGTTGAGTATGAAGCACTTCTCGCTGGCTTGAGAGTGGTGAAGGAGCTCGGGATCGACAGCCTCAGAGTCTTCTCTGACTCCCAGCTGATTGTAGGGTAAGTCAGAGGTGAATTCGAAGTGCGAGATCCAATCATGGCAAAATATTTTCAGAAAGTGAGAGATCTCATGGCGCACCTCAAGTATTTTGAGATCTCCCACATTCTCAGGACAAAGAATGCTCGGGCCGACGTGCTCTCCAGGCTTGCGACATCTGCCTATAGTGCTTTGGGCCAGACACTCGTAGAGAGTCTCGAGCAACTGAGCATCGACAAGGCTGAGGAGGTGCTACAACTGACGGTCGAGCCAAGCTAGATGGATCCGATCGTTCAGTATCTGACTGACAGAACCAGCTCTGAAGACCCCATGAAAGCCAAGCAACTCTGATGGACGGCCTCCCAATATGTAATGATGGATGGACAACTCTACAAAAGGTCGTTCTTCCTTTCCTTGCTAAAGTGCCTGGGATCGATGGACGCAGACTACACACTCAGAGAGGTGCATGAAAGGATCTACGGAAGTCACCTGGGGGCAAATCCCTAGCTTACAAAGTCCTACGGTAAGGTTACTACTAGCCCACCATGAAGAAAGATGCGGCTGATTAGGTTCGAAGGTGTGAGCCATGTCAAAAGTATGCCAACATACAACACCGGCCCGTCAAGCTGACTTTCATTGTCGCCCTGTGGCCCTTCGCCCAATGGAGAATCGACATACTCGGCCCTTTCCCTCCAGCGTCTAGTCAAAGAAAGTTCATAGTCGTCGCAATCGACTACTTCACCAAATGGGTGGAGGCCGAACCCCTGATGCAAATCACCGAGCGTAAGATGGAAGACTTTATCCAGAAGTCTATCATCTCCAAATTCAGACTGCCACACACTATCATCACCGACAATGGGTGACAGTTCGACAACCAAGACTTCAGAGAGTTCTATGCAAGATTTTATATCACGCACAAGCTGACCTCGGTCGGGCATCCACAGTCCAATGGGGAAGTCGAAGTAACCAATCAGACCATTCTGCATGAATTGAAGACTTGACTAAATGAAGCTAGAGGCCTCTGGGTCGAGGAATTGCACTCGGTCCTGTGGGCGTACCGAACGACACCCCGTGTTCCGACCGGAGATCGAGGGAATGATCCCACTTGAGATCGAAGGCAATGATCCCACTTGAGATCGGGCTACCATCGACTAGAGTTGAGCAGTACTGTGAATCAGACAACTCTGAGTGTCGGAGAGCTGACTTGGACCTCCTATCCGAGCTCCGACGCGAGGCTCAACTCCGCATGGCTTCCTACCGACAAAGAGTGGCCCGATACTACAATGCTAAAGTTAAGCCAAAGTTTTTCAGACCTGGAGACCTGATTTTAAGGAAGGCGGAAGTCTTGAAGCCTCTGAATCAAGGAAAACTATCTCCAAACTGGGAAGGACCCTACAAGATAGCGGACACCTGCAGACCGGGCACCTACCGACTTGAGACCCTGGAAGGGACGACCATTCCCCGGACTTGGAATGCCGACAACCTAAAATTGTACCATCAGTGAATTCTGTATGTCCTTGTTCGGAATACAACTCAATTTCAAAACCCCAGAGTCAACAAAGTTTGGCTCTCTGCCGTGGGTCGGCCCTCGCCAGAAGTACGAGTCCCGACGCCCTGACTTGGGCCCAATGTTTCATTGGGAACCTACAGCCCGATCACCGACAACACATCGAACTCTTACGAGAACTGTTCTGTCTATACTAACGGAAGGCCAGCGCTGGCGATAAAACCTCTCTAAGTTGAAGACGCGCTCCTTCCACAGTTGACTCTCGACCAATGCGGCTGGCTAACTTACCGACTTGGCTTCGACTAAGAAGGACAAAATGCCAAGACGACCAAGGTCGCACTTGCGACATACCGACTTGGTCACGACCGATCGAAGGATATTCAGCTTGCCACCGTTTATCATATGTCACGATGTATATGCCCGACCAAGGATCGGACAATGGATATTTGACTTGTCATTGTTATCCTAACCAAATATGTCAGATACTACTCGACTATCAGATTCTATGGAATGATCGTGTCAACAAGCTACGTTCAGAGATTGGTCGACATCCGACTCGATGTGCACGTCCGACCAAGGTCTGGGCGACGGACACTCGACCTACAGTCAACACCCAAGCTAACTATATCGAATGACTCTCGACCATCGGATCCTATGCAACCTGTATGACAGTCAGGATGTCGGTTTGTGATCAGGGCTTGCTCTGCCCTTAGCATGGCGCACGTTACTGACTATCTTGATTAACTACGCTGGATCCTACCGAACATCCTAATGAGGTATGTCGGATCTACGACCTATACACTCGGGGATGTCTCGGCGAGACATACATTTTGAACTACATGCTGGGAAAATTTTGAAAAGTCTTCGATTTCATTTAGTTGAAGTTAGACTTACAAAATTGGATCGAAATTCGATTACAAGTATCAAAGATGAAACAAAAATAAAATAAAAACAACAGAGCAGATACTCCGACTACTCATCAAAATCGACTTCCTGGATCGGAAAGGGTTCAGAAGCGATCGGTGTACCCGCTCGAGTCAGAGTGGGATCGGAGGTTGGAGCCGCCTCACCTTCGGTAGCTCGTTCCACCGGCCCAGGGATGGCCTCCTCCGCAGCCGTCTGATCCTCTGGTATTGGGTCGGCCTCCTCCTCTGCGGCTTGGTCCTCCGACCCCGGAGGGACGATGGTGCTCAGGTCGAGTCCCGGGTATAGCCTCTGAATTGCATCCCGGACGTCCTCATACCCCACTCAATAGGAGGCGAAGCCGCTCTCGAGAAGCTCCTCCCGATACTCATTCGAGCCGCGGAAGTCCTCCACCGCCTGGCTCAATGCCTCTTTAGCCGACTCTGCCTCCGCCTTCGCTGTGTCGGTGTCGGCTTGGGTGGAGGACAGGTTCTCCTCGGCCTTAGCCAGATTTTTTAGACTTATCCGAAGTTGTTCGCGCTTGGCCTCGAGCTCACTAATGCAACCATCCCGCTCACGCCGCAGTCGATGAGCGGAACGGGTCTTGCTCTTGGCCTGCTCGTGGGCCCACTGAAGTTCGGCCTCCAAGGCAGCCAGGCCATCGGTGAGTCGGGAAATCTCCTCCTCGAGCCTGGCCTCACGATCGACCGATAGCTTCAGCTGTTCCACCAGCGTCGCCTTCTCGGCTTCGACGATTTTCGCCTATCCTTCCAGGCCGCCCAGATGTCATCAAACCTTTGGTACCCGACCTCCAACTCGGACATGTTGTAAATCAGCTACAACTAGAAGGCCGGTCGTCAGAAAAATAAAATGATGAAAATAATAATGAAGAGGAAAGAAAAAGAAGAACTTACCTCGATCATGGTTGGGTAGAATGAAGAGAGCATCTCGGTCACCTGCCGACTCTTCAAGAGCTCCCGATCGACCGGAAGAATAGTTGCCTAACACAACCTCCTGACCAAATTATGGTTGGCCAAGGCCGATGCTCCCTCGAGAACCCGAATGTCGGACGATGTGACGCGGTCCGCCGATCTTGTGTCGTCCGCCGGCACCATCGGAGCCTTCCCCTAATCAGTCACCCAGATCCAGAGATCGGAGAAGGATGGAAAGCTTGAACTCGACTGAGTTCCTCTCGAGGGCGCGACGGGAGCCACCGCAGGTCGTTCGGGCTCTCATGCTTCGACCCGAACCTCTTCCACAGGCGAGGCCATCGATATTCCTTCGGCTACCCCCTCCGCCACCCCTTCCTCAGATGGTGCCTCGGGTGGCACCGCCGGCGTCGATAAGGCGATGACTGGTTCAAAGCCCGACGCTCATTCGGTGTCAGGCTGCATAGCCACCATCGCAACGGCAGTCGAGGATGATGTTTGGGGCCTCTTGGGGGGCCGCAAAGGTCCGACCCCAGGCGTCGGTCTCTTTCTCACCGCGTGCTGCCGAATGTTGGCATCTGTTAGTCTTACTCTCGACGGCATGCCTACAATTTCAACAAAAGATTAGCATAAGTCCGAAGATGGATGAAAAAGTCAAAAGACGACCGACAGACCGAACTATACCTAAGCGGAGAATCGAACTTAGGCCGGCATCATAGAGAGCTTGTTCGATGACGAGCTCTCTCTGCTTTGGCACCGATATATCCTTCAGTCGGTGAAAGTCCTCTCGGTCTTCTACCTCCACTCGACTATTATGGTTCGGCTGAGTTTGAGGATCGCCCCAGCGAGAAGGAAACCCCCAGGGTAGCAAAGAAGAAGCGAAGAAAAATTGGTTCTTCCATCCGTGGATCGACGATGGAAGACCAGTAATGAATGAAAGGCCCTTCCGAGGATTGAAGAACCATCACCCTCGGGCTTTTGGGTGGGGTCGGAGGATGAAGAACACCCGGAAGAGAGAGATGTGGGGAAAGGTCGGCAAGAGCCGACACAACAAAGCGAAGCTGATTATTAATCGGACTGAGTTCGGCTCCAATTGCGTCGGGCAAAGCCCGTAATAATCCAAGATATTCCGGACGAACTCCGAAATTGGAAAGCGAAGACCAGCCTGAAGGTCCTCAACATAAAAGGTCACCTGGCTCGGAGGCGGGTTGTTAACCCGACCCTCAACCCCAGGGGCAAAAAGTCGAAGCTACTCTGGGATACCATATTGTTCCCTAAGTCGTTCGACGTTTGGCCCCGAAAGTGAAGAAGCCTCCACCTCCGGGGTCGATCGAAAATCATCGATCGAGTTCTCCGACTGACTCCCTCGAGGAGAGGTTCTAGCCATAATGCTAGCCCCAAGAAAAGAGAATAAAAAGAAAAATGCAAAGGGAGCGAAGATGCAAAGGGACAAGGATGAAAAGCTTCGAGAAGAGCTTTCAAAGAAGGAGGACGAAAATAACTACCTGGGACTGGGGGACAACTCGACAGAGCCTCAGCATCAGAAACATAGCAGTAAAAAGTGAAGCTTTGGATACGAGTGGCCGTATATATATAAGGCCCTTCGACGGTCGAGATGAAAGCACGCCGAATGAGAGTTTCCCGGATGTTGACACGTGGCAGCGCCTGGACCATTCCTCGATCCGACGGTTCGACGCACCTACCCAAGATCGAGCCACGTTGCCTCCATCCACGTCACCTCCATCCATGCGAACGGCTCCGGCCCAATAGCCCCCCGACGCGTGGCGAAAAAATCGCGTCTCGAAATTAATTAGCCGACGACAGTTTGCATTCCCGATGAGATGTCTGACACCAGATCATCCGTTGATATGATCGGCAGAGTCGGGGCATGATGTGATGGAAAATCACTCCTTTCGTTCGAGGCCGCCGCCCACGTGGTAATGCGGGCCAACACGACATCAGACTCAGGAGTGGGGGGCAACTGTTGGGATATACCGGCTGACCCCTATACGTCGACTTATCTTCAGAACGGTTCGATCGATGCCTGACTCTACCCATCGGACGGATAGACGACTCTGTCAATGATTGACGACAATATCCGACCAAAGGCATGCCGGCCAAACAGACCAATACTGTTTCCAACCGATCGAATGATCGAACCCATATCACCAACTCGCTGTTGAGGGTGGCAGCCGACATCCGACTTCCACAAGGCACCAAATCAGCCAACGGTGTTTTCGAGTCATCACCCGACGTCCCGGCAACCAAATACCGACATATAGTCGGCCAACCCGTCCAAACGCCGTACAACCGCCATGGGCTGTTGTCCTGTCAAGGACATGCTGTACGACCGCCATGAGGCGTTGTCCTACCAAGGACATGGATTAATTCTAATGACTTGACAACCCACGATGATTTGATAGCCCCCGACGATTTGACAACTCTCCAGTTGTCTACACCATTAATGGTAGGACCATACTGCATTCTACTATAAAACAGAGTAAGGCAACGGTTTTGGTAAGGTCTCTCTCTCGCTGAGCCCCTGATTTTTCTACTGTTGCCTAGTCTCCTCTCTGATTTAAGCATCGGAGGGTCTCCACCAGAGATATCTCTAGTTAGTGAGGACTTTCCTTGCAGGTGCATGTCCCCAATGATCAGGCGATGAGGGAATTGGCCGTAACAAAAATTCTCAAGTATTATCGTATGTTGTTGGACTCCTTAATATGTAAGTGATTCTTGATGCACTGCTTCGCAAAAGTATTAACTTTAGGCTAAATTTCACTATAGATTTCTCAAAATTTATCTTTTATCCAAAAATTATATAATTACTTTTTAGAATAGTTGATAAAGTTCTTGCATCAGAGAGATTGGCCCTTGCAAACAATATGCAATCATTTGCAAATAGAGATAGATACTCCCATTTGGCCTGGCTGATATATGGAAAATTAACTATTCTCTCCCCCCATCTTTAGCATTCCTCGTAGCGCATCGATACAAATAATAAATATATAGGATGGTCAAGGACAACCTTGTCACCCACCAATACAAAAGTGAAAAAAAAATTAGGAGCTCCTTCAATCAAAACAGCAAAGGATTGTGACTTGATATAGCCTCAAATCCCATCAATCCAAGCATCTTGAAAATGTAGTTTCCCAAGAGGAAAAAATAGAAAATCCCGTCGAACTCGAGCCTATGCCCTCTCTTCATATATAGTTTAATCACCATGCAGTTGCATTTAATTAGAGCTTGTATAAATCATGCATAATCATGAGCCATAAGAACATTATCAGAAACAAGTCTCCCTTTAATAAGTGCACCCTATTTTTGATTTATCAATGGGTATAGTATATATTGCATCCTGTTAGCCATCAATTTAGTAATAATTTAATAAAGAGTGGTATATAAATTGATAGGACAGTAGTGACATGGAGTTATAGATCTAACTTCTTCAGGATTAGAATAATAAAAATGTACTTCTATGATGTAGGCATTAAACATGAGGTAAAGAATTATTTTGTGGAGGATCTGCCAATACTATTTAAATAAAAACAAAATGAAAAACCATTCATAACAGAAGTCCTATCACTCGATATAAATTGTAATGTAGATTCTATCTCAATGTCTAAGACTACTCTAAGAAGCATCTCATTTGTTAGACTTAGATAACATAATATTAGGCTATCTGGTCTATATTGTCCTCATGTATCTCTATCCGATATCGAAGAAGTTAAACAATTCATTTTCAATAGTAATTTCATCCCCAGTATTATTTCTATCACCATCTTTGAGAAAATAAAAACCATTCCTTCTCCTAATAATAGTGGCTTCATGAAAGAACTCTGTATTCCTATGATCTTCTTTAAGCCATTTAATTCTTGATTTTTGTCTCTATATAATATCTTATTGGCATACAAGAGAGTGATATTCAACAAGATTGAATCAAAAAATAGATAAATCTCTATTAGAAAGAACTCCGTCATCATACTTCTTTCTTTGTAACTCCTAGAAGCTGTATATTAATTTATCTGAAAGTATGTATTGGATTATTATTGGATGTGTATCAAATAAGCTTGTAGTATATATCAAAAAATTGATAAGTATACATCATCAAGCCATATAGTGTATATTAGTAAATATAATACTCCAAAAATTATATACCAATTTGCTTGAAGATATATATTAGATTATTAGAAAAATAATTTACTGAATGTATATCATTTGACTATATACTATGTATTGATAAATTTTATATTTTAAAAATTATGTGTTGAGTTATTTAGAGATGTATATTGACTTATTTAATAATTAATTTATTTAGTGTATATCATATAGTTATATAGTATGTACCGATTAAAAAAATTAAAATTAAAAAAATAAAATATCATATATTTTTTTAATCAAAAAATGAACAATTTTATTAATAAAAAAATTTAAATTTTAAATTCATTCTTTAAAATTAACATTAAAAACTATATATCAAATTATGAAGTTCATTCCATAATTCTTTTTCCTAGGATGCGGCCCATATGATTTTTTGTTCCCATTGGACGGTTTGAAAACTACGAGAGCACCCTATGTGATCACTGAAAGACACCATGTTGTCATTATGGCGACCAGGTCATCATTTAGGGGCACCATGTGAGGTTGTTCAAATAAAAAGAAAGAGACACCATGTGAAGGTTCATACCTTGGTCCGGTTGTCGCATGCAAGTCTTTGACAGAAACCGGATCCTTAGAAAATGTGCACCGGCTAGCCGTATTGTCAAAAACACGGCCTATTGAAGCATGGCAATCTGGCTAGAGGTATGGAATCATCTAAGCGATGAGTCTATTCAATAATATGCACACTTATGCTATTTCTCCTCACCTTTCGTTTGATTGGTTGAAAGCTTGAATTTAAGATGAATTAACTTGTACATGTGATAGATGATGTGAATGATTAGGACTGGGTAACTTTATTTGGTTGCAATATGTGACACTTTGAGAGAGATTATTCACGGGAGGTACATCCTTATGTCATTTCACCACCAGGCCTTACTGATGTGTCTATTCAATATTGTAAATGCCATCTAGCCTTAATGACATCTCTATTCAATAATGTAAACACCAAAGACCTTTATGGGAGAGAATCCAATTGCGCTTCGATGGGAGAAAAGCCATCCTTACCCAGACCTTTATGGGAGAGAATCCAATGCAAGGGAAGAAAAAAGAAAAAGAAAATGGGTGCTCTTGGCTGTGGGCTATAAGAGGACTTCAGCTTCGTCTCGTCGCCACAAGAGGAAATCAATTTGTCATCAAATAGCAAAAGCGGTAGAAGTTAATGGCGGAATTCACCGAGGTGTTCGATGTTGAAAAGGGGGGTAGCAAGTGGAAATCTTACATGGACTTCATTCATAAGATGCGCCGTCTACTAGGAGTGAGATTTTCGCACAATCGCCCCGTCCTTCCTCCTCAGGAGAATCCTCCCAAGAAATGGTTCGACGTCGTGCTGCGATCCAGCACCAGTGAGATCACGCTAAGGATCCGGCGGGACAACCTCTACCTGGACGGCTACCGAATGGAGAATCCTAAGCAGTGGTTAGAATTTGGGGATCGTTCTTCTCGACAACATCTAATTCCTGGATCCACCTTCCTGGGCTTCGATGGTGGCTACGATGACTTGCAACGTTCTGCCCAAGAAAATATGGAGAAAATATCTCTTGGCGCGGAGGAAATCAAGAAAGCTGTTAACCAGCTCGCTACCTCCACGAGTGGCAAGGACAGGGCGCGGCATTTGATTGTCGTGGTCCAGATGATCTGCGAGTCGATTAGATTCGAACGCATCTCCGAATTTCTTGCTACCGAATTCCCCGGCAGTTCGAAACCCCCTAAATGGATGCCGGCACTCGAGCACGGCTGGGGAGATCTCTCTGCCGCGTTGCTGCGCGCCGATGCCAATCCCGACCGTCCCTTCCGCCTTCCGCAACCCAATGCTATGGGAATAGTGACGGCCGAGCAGGCGGCAGCGGACCTTGGCATCTTGCTGGATTCCTCCCACTTGCGCCCAAGGATTCAGCTCATGGTCGCCGCCTTCAACCAGGGTGAAGGGCGACCACTGGTGGAGGTCTTCTGGGTGCGCGTCAACAACATCGACCGAAAGGACCCGGGCGACCTCTACGGCACGATCACAGTCACGGACGGGCTGGGTTCCCAATACCTCTACAAGCGCACGAGGGACCAATACGAGTCCATCCACCCGGGCCAGAATGCTCTGCTCACCGGCCCAGCTCGAGCCATCTCGGCCTATGGGAGCTTCACCATGGATGTGGCTCTCATGGATAAGGATGCTGAAGTCAGCCGCGGGCAGATCTCGTGCAACGTTTACAACACCAGCAATGAGTATGACAAGCCCTTATTCCGCAACGTTGATGGCAAGAATGGCTCGGTGACGGTGAACTACGCGGTGTTAAGTGATGCGGCGGAGGCGGCTGTGGAGGTTACGCTCATAGATGGAGACGGGAAGAACCCCGCCCATGTTTATGGACGGCTTAGTTCTCGCAATGGCAAAGGTGAGAGTGAGCTCTTTCGGAAGAGGTCGAGCGAGCGCATAGATGTACGTCCCGGGCAGCTCATCCCGCTGTCGAGATCCGTAGTGGCTGTGCCGTCCAACTCCTCCCTCGTGGTTGAGGCGGATCTCTATGATCATCGCAGCGATGCTTCTTCCGGTGATGAGATTGCCAAGGGCACTGCAGAGTTCCCTTCCAAGCTTCAGGGCACGTATGAGAAGATCATCCAAGGCAAGAAAGGTAAGATCCGTGTGAAGGTCACTTGGAATCGAGATATTTAAAGCCATATGCTCCTACGAGTAGTCTTGT
>NC_026008.2:24574417-24705198 GCF_000442705.2 Elaeis guineensis | reverse complement strand
AAGCTTATGTTGGATAGCCTCTAGAAGCTTAGTCCTAAATCAGCCAACTAAAAATTTATGCCTGGGACAGCCTCCACGAGCTTATACATGGTCAACCAGCCAGGAGCTCATGTCTGAAACAGTCCATCAGGAGCTTATGCTAGGGATAGCCCTCATGGGCTTATATGTAGGACAGCCAGTTTGGAGCTTATATTGGACAGTCCGTCCGGAGCTTATGCCTAGGACAGCCTCCATGGGCTTATGCATAGAAGTTTGGTTAGACAGATTGAGGCATGATCTTGATTAATCTAAAATCGAAAAGAAAGAGATTAAGAAATTTGATATTATGATAAGAGGAATAGATGACAAGATATGAAACTGATGCTTAATAACATATTTCACTTATTAATATATGGTGATATGTCTCTTTTGACAACGTAGATATTTGATACATGTTTATATGAATGTTTGATTTATTCTAGATATTTGATATGAGATTTCATGCTTTATGCTTATAGCTATTTTCAAATTATACTATTATATTGGTGTGATGTGTGGAGATTCTTATCGAACTATAAAGCTCATCCCCCTCTATTTCTCTTTCTTTTTAGAGTTACAAGAATATATGTATTTGGCTATGAATTGGGATCTCGATTGAAAGGATCAATTAGATAGAGCACCATCAGTGATAGTTGGATGATTGAATCTTATAAATTGTATAAAATTGATATTTGTTTAATATAAAATTATTTATTATGAATTGAGATCGATAGTGTTCATTGGATGTTGAGATTATAAGTTTAACAGGCCTTATATATTCTTTAGAGCTTATCCCAAAGAGTGTGCGGCCATCACGTATCTGATTCGGATGCTAGATCTGGGCATGACACTATTGGAGAAAAAAAATAAAATATTATTTTTTTAAAAAATAATAAAATATATAAAAAATAATAATATATAATACATTAAATATTTTTTATAATAAAATATTATAAAAGAGCATCATAATAAATTTTTAGATATTATTTAAATATTAAAATTAATAATGGCTAACCAAAAATTATTCTAATATAATTATACACATTGGATATGAGTAAAAAAAAGAAGATAGAAAAAAAAATATTAAAAAAAGAAGCTAAAAGAGACATCTAATTTAGGTTGAGAAGAAAGATCAGAATATATATAATTTTTTATTACATTTAAATTGATTAGAGTATAAAAAATAAATTGATATGGGATTTGTAAGGGGTGGATGGATGAAAATCATGAGGTTGGGATAGAGCATTAAAAGATAAATAGAAAAGTAATAAATAAAAAAAAATAAAAAAAAATTAGAGAGAGGAAGAGAGAGGTCAAAGTGTGTGAGACAGAGAGAGAATATGTAAAGTCATTAAAGAGAGAGAATGTAGATCATAATTACTCTTTTTATCTTTTAATATGATCTTTTTAGGATATAAAATAAATTGATGTGAGTTTAAATATTAGAGATTGATAATGGAGTTGTGGTGGGTTGTTAAAAGATAAATAAAGAAATAATTAATAAAGAATGAAAAAAAAAGAGAGAGATCAAAGTGGTGAGAGAGAGAAAGGAAGAGAGAGGTAGGACATATGAATCACTAAAAAAAAGAGAATATAGATCATAATTACTTTTTTGACGTAGTCTTTTTTATGCTTTATTTCTTCAAAATTTTATATAAGATATGGAATCAATCCATAAAATTAATGGGGTTAATTTTGGCTTTTCCTACTAATATATATATATATATATATATATATGCTTAACATTATGAGGTCAATTTTGATTTTACCTGCTAGTCAATATGGCTGAGGTCAATTAATCCCATATTTTCTCACATGCCATCAGCCAGTGTACACACACAGATATATATATATATATATACAGGAGTTGTGGTGGGGTGTTAAAAGATAAATAAAGAAGTAATTAATAAAGAATAAAAAAGAAGGAGAGAGATCAAAGTGGTGAGAGAGAGAAAGGAAGAGAGAGATAGGACATATGAATCACTAAAAAAAGAGAATATAGATCATAATTACTTTTTTTGACGTAGGCTTTTTTATGCTTTATTTCTTCAAAATTTTATATAAGATATGGAATCAATCCATAAAATAATGAGGTTAATTTTGGCTTTTCCTACTAATATATATATATATATATATATAGATATGCTTAACGTTATGAGGTCAATTTTGATTTTTCCTACTAGTCAATATGGCTGAGGTCAATTAATCTCACATTTTCTCACATGCATCAGCCAGTGTACACACACAGATATATATATATATATATACACACACACACACACACGTGTGTATCTATATGTATATGTATATATGTGTGTGTGTATTTATATGTGTATCTATATGTATATGTATATGTGTGTGTGTGATTATATAAATATATATATGTGTGTGTAAATATATATATATCTGTGTTTGTGTGTGTGTATTTATGTGTGTATGTATGTATGTACACACACACACCATACATACAAACATACATGTATGTATATATGTGTGTGTGTATATACATATGTGTGTTTGTAGAGAGAGAGAGAAAGAGAGAGAGTCAAGCTAGAATCAGACTGATCAGATTTGAACTTAAATCTAGTCAGGTCAAAACTCTATAATAGGGGTCCTATGTCAATGATCAAAGCTGTTGAATATGATTTACTACTTCAAAACCATTTATACTTAAAAAATCAAATGATTTAGAGACTCCTATCCTATCATCAAATAGTCAAAAATTGAACAGCCTAAATAAAATAAAATTATATATATTTTGATCACTTGATGCATTAGCAAGAAGTATTAAAATTATATGATTTTTGACGTGCAAGTAGTTTTAAGGTAGCAGATCACATCCAACAGTTTGGATCATCGATGTAGGATCCACATTATCTAATTTTGATCTAACTGGATCTAAGCCTAAATCCGATCGACCTTACCCAAGCCTGCCTCTACATATACATACATACACACATACATACATAGATATATATGTATGTATGTATGTATGCATGTATATATATATATATGTGTGTGTGTGAGTGTGTGTAAAAGTGGATGGGCTAATATATTTATGTTGATGCATGCAAGAAGAAAAATAGATTTTCACAAGTGTTATACATAGAACTTATGCAAAACTTCTCCTTTGATAGATCAATAGAAATCTTAGGTCTTCTATTGGCTGCATATCACCTATTAGGATTAATAGGCAAAATCAAATCATGCTTATAAAATTGTCACAGATAAGCCACCGTAAATGATGGTGTATATAATAATACAAATATGTTAATTAAGTAATGAAATGAGGTAGCACAGACTAGTGGTGACTTTTGAATGTAGTGTTCGAAAGACCAAAAGACCTGACAAAATATAGATGAAGTTTTGTTTTCTAAAATAATGAAAGAAGATATCCATCGAGACAAAACACCGCAAGGTCTAATATCATTTGCAGCAGTTCTAGAATACATTCGCATTCTTTTGATGAATTACATGGATAACTCCTTTTTTGTATTAAAAAATCAACATAACATATAGAACATGACGAGTAATATGGAACTTATGAGAAATAATTTTATATGACCTTCATAGCAACAATGAAAACAAAGCCCATCAACCTTTTAAGATCCTTTTTATAAATTGTGGAAATCACATTCATTATGGATCTTACAGAAACATGTAGTGTCAATTTCTCAAGATATTATAGCATGAGAAAGCCTATGATAATCAAGCCCGATCAAGATTTCTAATAATAAACAAGAAAGAAGTGCTTTTGACATTATAACTGCACTTATCATGTTCTCTTCTAATAAAATTTTTCATGCCCAATACTAGATAAGTTCTTAATGAACACTAATGATCCTACCTATCCCATAGACATCCATTCAATTTCTAAATTCTAAATTGCTATAATTCTAATAAACCAAATTTGTTCCCTTACTATTGGGCATTTGATTTTAATAAGTTTATAATATTAAATGTAATTTATTTGGCTAAATTTGACACCTAGCATCAAGGCATAAAAATTAAATGTTTGAGGATGTTCACTCAAGAGAGGATCAAGGCATAAAAATTGAATGTTTGAGGATGTTCACTCAAGAGAATACAACTACCAGGTGATAGATCTAGTTTGATCCAATGTGCTTCTCAACTCACTACCTCTTCTTTTTCTTCTATTCATATTTTATTTAACTCTTTGATTTTCTTATTTTGATTTTTTAATCTGTTATTGTAAGGCTCCGGAGGTGAGGTCGATAATGAACTGAGCTAGGGAGTTGAGGTTGAGCCGATCTGAATCACAAGCAAAACTTGCAAAAGAAATCCTAAAATCATTGGGTGCCATCCAGTTTAGGACCTTCCGACACTTAAGTCAACCAGAGCCTTGAAAATAAGTAGTGGAAATGGGGTAGTAGAAAGCAAGAAATGAAAGTTTGAGTGAGTTCAGACTTACCTTCCGAAGAGCATCCTATCCTCCTTTATATAGAGGGAACTTGCTTAGACTTTAAGAAAAATTTGCTAGGTTGTTGGAGATTAGTTAGGCCATTAGATATCTATTAGATCGTTAGGCCGTTAGAGATCAGTTAGACCGTTAGAAATTTGTTAAGCCGTTGGATTGTTATAACAGAATAGCTAGCTGCGCAGAGATCATGGGGCAGCCATCCATATGGTGATGAGCTGGAAGACAGTTACTCCTGAGCTGGATGATAGCTATCAGATAACTATCTGTACTTATAGTGGTACGTCGGCATAAGATCGATGTGGAATAGCAAACATCAGTAATTAGCTGAACTGGCATCATGCCTTTGGTGTCAATAATCAAGTCAGCCAAAAATTGAAGTAATGTGATGGAGATCAGAAGCAAATCGAGATGAGCATCCCGCTTACTAGCAGTTCTAGATTAAGCCGATTAGCAGATAATACTGAAGAGACAGGTCGGACAAAGGCCTATATAACCTAAGAAAACATTCAACTCAAATAACAGTCTACTGTCACATGCCCAGATGATGGTGAGGTCGGATAATATACACCAACATATGCCCCCCACTTTTCAAACCAAAGTGAAATATTTTACATCGATGTGAAAAGTATTTCAAAGACTTCATCCGATCTGTATTGTCACCATAAATGCTCTGCCCTGCCGATGGCTAAAAATACTAATTTTTTAATCATATGAAGCGATGCACCATCCTTCAGAAACTACCCCACCATACGGAGTAATGATGGATGCCTAAAAAATCCAGATTCTATAAATGCCAGAGCGACTGATCGTCGGATGCGCGTGCTAGGTGTCAAAATGCAATTGGAGAGCTCGGTTTCCACACGGATCCTACTTACATGACAAAATCAGGGAGAGGTGCACTGAAATGACTCTCTACAGATCGTTGGATGACTGAGAAGTGGTAGTAATCTGACGATATACAAGATTAATCTAGACCGTTGAACACCTTTATATAAAGACCTACCCTATGGCTGAAAAACCACTTTAGCATTTCTTTCTTGCTGAGGCTCTACCAAAATTTTTCCTAAGCCCTTACTGTTAGAAAATATGTTCTAAAGTCAATCATCTAAGTGGTAGATGATTGAAATTAGTATATGAATTATCTAATAATAATAGTTATTTGGCAAGTTCATCATAAAAGTTCTATCTCCCTTAAATGAACTCCTAAATTATGATAAAGTCCTTAGAACCGCAATCAATCGATAAAGGAGGATTTATCGGATGGTTCTTAAAATGTTCACGACCAAATGATAAGTTATTAACAAGGACGATAACTTATCAAGTGTAGGTCGCTGTATGCCATATGCGTTGGTTGTCCTCGTAACCAAGTGATGTGGAGACACTGGTATGGCATCCAAATGAGATGTAGGAGTACATATGCATTGAACGTGACCAATGTAACACTCTACTGTTAAGAGTAGTTAGCTAAGACCAATGGGTATAAGTGTCCCTCCGACCTGAGATCACCACGGTGACTTGCAAGCAACTCACTGTGCTTTGGTGTCGGACTGTCTGTATTTTTAATATAGGTTCGAAAAATTTCTGGGTACAGTCAAGTACTTGTGAAGTCGGTGTGTGAGTCAAGATAGGATTGACTACTCATGATTAACTTCAGAAAGAGAATGTCTCGCTGTGTTTCAATTTAGCAAAACCTAGGCCTGGGTAATCCTCGTGAGTCACGAAATTTGCAAAATTTTGAGACACAATAGAGATGACTTGTATGAGTGATTGACAGCATACTCGAAGTCATCTTAAGCATTATTGGTCAAAAGGATGAATTATACAGTAACCATGGGTCAGGGTTCTTAGAATGTTACTTTGCATACATTCGACCTATCTGGACGTCGGAAACCATTGCTAGATGGTTACTTCAACTGGTACAGGAATTGGTTTCTGTGCTACAAACTTAGGTTCGAACCTATAAGGTTACACACATAAGATATTGTAACCTAATCAGATGGTTAATCGATGATTGAGAATCGTTCTAAGGTTAAACAATCAATATGATTGATATTTGACCTAATGTAAGTGTTGCAGGAGGATCATTAGCAATTGGATTGCTAATTGGCTCAATCTGATTGAGCAATTGGACTGAGATCAAGTATAATTGAATATAATTCAATTAGAATTGATTTGAATTTAATTGGATTAAGTCTAATTGATTTATTGGATAAGCCAGTTGCAAGGGAGAACAAGTCCCTGTTTGATTAGGACTTGTATGCACCTAATTCTTAATTAAGTTAGGATTTAAATTAAATATGATTTAATCTGATTTAATTAAACTCCTAGTTGAACTAGGATCACCATTAATTAAGTTACAATTAATTTAAATTGAGTTCAAAGTATTTGACCTAATCTAAATAAGAATCCTAGTTAGACTAGGATTCCATCTTCTCTTGCGCCACCTAAGAAAATCAAAGCCCACACCCACTAATTAATTCCAGATAATTTTTCTATGATTTCCACATCTAAGGGAAGTAATCTCACACTACTTATTTTAGAGATTTGAATCAGATTTGATCTGGTTCAATATGAAAATTAATTTAGTTCATTGTGGAAAGTGGTTTAGCCTATTTCTCTTTTTGAAAGAGTCCCTCTTCACAAGGACTTTTCCCTCCCTCTCTTGCGCCAACTTTCCCCATGTTTATCCTCCTTTTTGTTATCTCTTTTGTGGTTATTTTCATGCTATCCAAGAAATAAATGAGATAGGGGGCGTCCAAGAGTTGGACGCCCCAAGGACTCCTTGTTAGACTAGGTCTTATGACCTAGTCTACCATATAAAAGGAGGCCGTCCCATATGCCATGATACAGGAGTCAAAAATTCATGGAAAATTAAGAGAAATATCAGAGGAGAACGAGGAAGACCTGAAAGGTTTGAGGCACCAAAATCCATGGAAGAGAGTCCTCTAACAAGAGATCAAAAGTTGATGTCTTGTAGAGGAGAAAGGTAAGAGAGAAGATTATCTTCTCTTATTGGTTTACTTTCTTACTTTTTTTTTTGTTTTTGTGTTTTTATGTGATAAAAATCTGAGAGAGAAAGAAGGATTACATGGGTGGTTTGAGGTGCCAAAATCTTTGGAGGAAATTCTTCAATCAAGAGATCAAAGGTTGATGTCTTGTAGAGAGAAAGGTAAGAGAGAAGATTGTCTTCTCTTATTGTTTTTCCTTTCATATTAATATCTCTTTGTTTTATGTTTTAAAAAATTTGAAAGAGAAAAAGGGATGGCGTGGTGAATTCATGCTCCAAAGAGTTGGAGCATGGTGATCTTATTTTGGACATAATATGATCATGTTCTGATGGAAGAAGAAGAAGAAAAGAAGGTCTTTTTTTAAGGTTTCTTTTAAAACCCTTCTTTTCCATAAATTATGAGATTTTTCTATGAGAAAAATCAGATATCATAAGATCTGAAAACTAAAAAAATATCAAGAGAAGAAGGTCTTCTCATGTCCTAGCATAGAGATATTTTCAGGATATCAATTGTTGATGTACTGAAGGAGAAGATCTGTCTTCTCTTAGGATCCTTTTCTATTAAATACTAATTTTGATTTTAGGGAGGTCAAAAGGTTTGACTTCTCTCTTATTCCTCCTCATATTCTCCATTTCTTGGAATGTCCAAGAGATCCGAAGAATATTTTTTAGATTAACCATCCGAAGGGATCTGCAAGAAGCTAGCACTTCGAGCGGATCTTCGTTCGACGAACCTCCGATTTTGTTGCAGCCTCGTGTGGATCACCTGTAGAGGCCGGATGCGTGTGCGACTCCAAAGGCAATAAAAAAAAAAATCAACCATGGAGTTCTCGACCCGCATGAAGGTAAGAGATCTGATCTCTTCTTTTATCTAGATATGATCTAGATTTTAGATCTAAAAATATTTTAGATCTAGGATATTGATTTGACCAATACCAAATCTTTTATTTTTTGATTTATAAATACAATATGACATATTATAGGTCCTAATTGTAGGTGTTGGGTATAAAATACCCCCAGCCAAAGTTTGTAAAGGACCGACCCTTCCAGGACTTTTCCGACTTCCGACCTTATGTGGCGTCTTTCTGAACCCCCTCGACCGTCCGAGCTTCCATAATACCATCCGGACTTCTCCGACAATGAGCTTCTCCATTCATTTATCGGGCCGTTCCAAAGGCTCTCTAGGCTTCACTATCAGCTGATCTTCTACAATGATCAACTATTCTCCGAATCCTTTCCAGACTTCTTCCGGCCACGGACGACCCAACTCCGAATTTCTTCCAACTTCGTTAATATCCGAGCTTCTCCGACAATAAGATTTCTACAGTAACCAGACTCCATCCAAGTTTCTACGATGGTCGACTGCCTTCCGGATTCCACCCGAGCTCTTGCGAGAGCCGAATTTCTACAGCAAGCAGTCTACTCCGAATTCCTACCGCAGGCGGTCTACTTCGGATATCTACTTCGGATCCCAGACGAGCTTCTACAATGGGACAGGCTCCACCGGCCAGGTCACTACTCCGAGCTTCCACGACAACTGATCTTCGACTGAGCTTCTACAATAAGCGGCCTCCTTTCAGCCTTCTACAAGAATCGGACTCTATCCGAACTTCCATAGCGGATGGATTTCGGACGAGCTTCTACAACAGACGGGCTCCAGCAGCTGGATTCCTACAGCGGCCCGATCGCCTCTGATGTCCGCCGAACCTCCCCAACGCCATCCGAAGTCTACCGCGGCCTACCCTCTGCCAGATTCTTCATGAAACCGGACTTCCCCAACATAAAGTCCCCGTCCGAATTTCTACAGCAGATGGTTCCCACCCGCGGCATCAGTGCTTTAGGCACCCAACAATAGTAGACCCATCACAACTCGGAAATATCCAGCTTCTCCTAGATCGACAAATAGAGAGCATTCCGCTCCATCAACATCCCAGCCGAGCTCCAGCCGACAGATCCAACTCTCTGCAATCACGACAATGGCCACTACCCTACTCCACTCTCCGCAACGGATTTTGTGTGGCTCCACCACTCTCTGGCAAGTCCAGACAACGATACCACTCCACTCTCCGGCTCCACCTCTCTGGCAAGTCACGACAATGGACACCACTCCACTCTCCGTAACAAACTCCACGGGTCCTGAATGGCCTTGACGCCACTACTCTCCGTAACAAACTCCGTGGCTCTGAACGGTCCACCACCAGCGGTTACAGACGTCCTGTCAATTAGTTACGCTCTCTGTCTATAAAAAGGGACCCCCAGATACGTTCTTCTCTAAGCTCTAAACTCTATCTCGAAACTCTGCTAAAATTTCACTCAAGCACTCCATTTCTGTTGAAGCAGAGTACTGACTTGAGCGTCGGAGGGTCTTGCAGAGCACCCCCAACTCCAATTTAGACTTTCCTTACAGGTCTCCGACGGCAGCCGCGGTCATCTCAACTCCAGCTTCTCCGGCTTCGGCAGAATTCTGCACCAATAGAATTGACGCTAGAGGAAGGTGGCTGTGTCTTCGCAGTACCCTTATTCTTAAAGGAGTGCTCAACGAGACTGTCTCTGGTCATCTTCTCCGACATCCTCTTCTCCTTCTCCTACTAGATCTCCACCTGATGCCTCCCGAAAGGCATCCACCAGGCAATCCACAACCTCTGCGGCCAGATCTCAGCGAGCTCCGCAAGATCTGGCCTCGTCTCTAGTTTTCCAGGCTCCTCCTCCTCAGGCAACGACAGTTGGCATGGAGCAGTTCGACTTGCTGGTTCAGCAGGTCAGAGGCCTCACCAAAGCAATACAGGCCATGCAGCAGTAGCAGCAACAGCCGCAGGCATCAATGCGGTTGGAAAGAGCATCGTCGGAGTTTCAAAATCCGACGGTAGGGTGGGCCACTTGGACCAGTCACCCTGTCTTCCCTGAAAAGGGGAATCTGAGGGTGGAGAGCCCTCAGTCTGATCACGATTCCACCCCTGAAGGATCCCTACCTCCATTCTACCAGAAGACCCTCGAGGCTCGCAGTCAAGAGGACCTCTTGGATCAAAGGCTCCAGGAGATGAACCGACGGATCGAAGAGCTCCGCCACGCTCCCCCTGCTTATGGTGAGGACATCTGTACTGACCCTCCTTTCTCTCAAATGATTATGCAGGAACTGATCCCGCCAAACTTCAAGCTCCCCCAATTCGAAAGCTACGATGGGACCTCAGATCCAGTTGACCACCTGGAGGCCTTTCGGATAATGATGCTGCTCCATGGCGCACCAGACGTCATCCTGTGCCGAGCTTTCCCATCTATCTTGAAGGGAGCAGCAAGGAACTGATACTCGATGCTAAAACCAGATACTATCTTCTCCTTTGATCAGATGAGCTACCAGTTTACGGCTCATTTTGTTAGCAGCCGGCGTCTCTGGAGAGGTTCGGAGTTCCTTATCAACATCAAGCAGAAGGAGGGAGAATCCATCTGAACCTATGTCAACCGATTTAACGCCGCCGCATTGGAGGTCTGGAACTTGGACCAATCTGTTGCAATGGCCACCCTAAAGAGCGGTATTCAAAAGAATGATCTTCTGTTCTCCCTGAAAAAGAAGTATCCCAGGGACTTTGCTGATTTGCTGGCTCGGGCTGAAGGATATGCCCGAGCAGAGGAAACCTTCAAGTTGAAGGATGAAAAGGCCATGAAGGAGCGGCAGGCGGGTGGCTCCAGCAAGCCCGTAGCTGAAAAAGGGCTAAGTGAAGCTTGGCCATGTTCTCGAACTCCTCCCGGACACAGGCATGTCCGGACTCCTCCCCGAGCTCGTAAGCAGAGGAACCCGAACTGTATAGTTCGATGGGGCTCCCCCCAGGAAGATTTCACAGCTACGCCCCTCTCAATGCTCCAAAAGCTCAGGTGCTGATGGAGGTTAGGGAGCAGCTGCCGAGGTCGGAAAGGATGCGCTCGCACCCCAAGAAGTGCAACCCAAATAAATTTTGCCTCTATTATCGTGACCACAGCCACGACATGGAGGAATGTATTCAGCTTCGATACGAAATCGAGGAGCTCATCAGGTGGGGTCGGCTCGACAGATTCATCCGACGTCGGCCTGAAGGTAGGAAAGATCGGTCGAGGGTCCTACCACAACCGGAGCTGCCAAAGAGAGAAGAACAGCCTGGAGATCGACCTCCAATCGGGATCATCAACACCATCTCTGGAGGGCCCCGGAGGGGAGCGGCCAGTGGATCGGTCGGACCGCTCAAGCGGCAAAGAACTGAAGGACCTATAACCTTTACTGAAGAAGACGTCTGGGAGATCCAATTTTCCCATAATGATGTGGTTGTAGTTTTTTTAAATATTGCTGATTATGATGTATGCCGTATTCTTGTTGATAGTGGAAGCTCGGCCGATATTTTATTTTACGATGCATTCTTAAAAATGTCCATCCCTGATGGTCGGTTAGGGCCGATTAGCTCCCCGTTGGTAGGGTTTACTGGCGATACTGTACCAGTGGAGGGAGTAATAACTTTGACTGTAGTTGTAGGTCGGTATCCGAGACAATCTAGAGTGCTAATGGATTTCCTGGTAGTGAGGGCGCCGTCTGCCTACAACGCAATACTCGGCCGACCTGGCCTCAATGCCCTTCGAGCTGTAGTATCGACCTACCATTTGAAATTGAAATTTTCTACTAACCAGGGGGTCGGAGAAGTCAGAGAAGATCAAGTCCTGGCAAGACATTGCTATAATATAGCCCTACAAAGAAGTGGTCAGCCTGACCCCTATCAGGTTGATGGATTGGACACCCGCGATGACCTGACTGAAGAACGGGGTGAGCCAATAGAAGATCTTATCTCAATTCCTTTGAATGATGGGAATGAAGAGCACGTGGTAAAGATCGGCTCCAACTTGGGGAAAGAGGTGCGGACACAGCTTATCAATTTTCTGCAAAAGAATGCGGATATTTTCGGTTGGGCTCCGACGGACATGCCAGGGATCGATGCTGAAGTTATGGAGCACCGTCTGACTGTTGATCCCAGACACCGACCGACGAAGGAAAAAATTCGAAGTCATGCACTGGAAAGACAAATGGCACTAGCCGAGGAAGTTGATAAACTCCTGAAAGTCGGGTTCATCAGAGAGGTCAACTATCCGAGCTGAGTTTCCAATGTGGTCCTGGTTAAGAAGGCGAACGGTAAATGGAGGATGGTATAGACTTCAAAAAGCTGAATAAAGCCTGCCCGAAGGATAGTTACCCTCTACCTAGAATCGATCAATTAGTGGATGCAACCTTGGGCTACGAGCTTCTCACTTTCATGGATGCATTCTCCGGCTACAATCAAATCAGGATGACACCAGAGGATGAAGAAAAAATTACTTTTATTACTAACCGTGGCCTTTATTGTTATAGGGTCATACCTTTTGGCCTCAAAAATACAGGGGCAACCTATCAGCAGCTGGTAAACAAGATCTTCAAAGAGCAGATCGGCCGCAACATGGAGGTCTACGTGGATGATATGCTTGTGAAAAGCAAATCCTCGATGAACCATGTCGCCGATCTTGAGGAGACCTTCAGCGCCCTCCGAAAATACATGATGAAGCTGAACCCAGCTAAGTGCGCTTTTGGAGTAGCCTCAGAAAAGTTTCTGGGCTTTATGATATCGAGGTGCGAGATTGAAGCAAATCCGAAAAAGATTCGCGCCATCCAGGAAATGACCATCCCAAAGTCAATAAAAGAAGTTCAGTGCCTTATTGGGAGAGTAGCGGCTCTAAATCGCTTCGTCTCAAGATCGGTCGAGTCGTGCCTACCTTTCTTTCAGATCCTCAAGCAGCCGAAAAACTTCTGTTGGACCACTGGATATCAGCAAGCATTCGAAGAACTGAAGAACTACCTCGGCTCATCTCCACTATTGGCAAAGCCCGAGCCTGGAGAGGAGTTGTTCCTATACCTGGCGGTCTCCCCTGTGGCTCTCACAGTAGTTCTGATTAAGGAAGAAGCAAAAATTCAATGGTCGATGTACTACATAAGTCGAGTATTGAGAGACGTCGAAACCAGGTATACTGAGTTAGAGAAACTAACTTACGCCTTGTTGATTGCAGCTCGAAGGCTCCGACCTTACTTTCAAAGACACACCATAACACTGCTCACCGACTAGCCGGTCAAGGCGGTTCTACATCGAGCAGATGCCTCTGGGAGGATAGTGAAATGGGCAGTCGAGCTCACAGAGTTTGACATTGACTATCGACCTCAACCGATGATAAAAGTCCAAATATTAGCAGACTTCGTGGTGGAATGCACTATCCTGGAAGAGGCTGAACTTGGACGAGATGAAGCCGACAACCCAGGGCTCCAGCCGAACTCCCCTGAAGAAAGAGCAGATCTCCCTGATGATTTTTGGGCCCTCTACGTGGACGGTTCCTCCAACATGTCAGGTGCAGGTGCGGGCCTGATCTTGGTCAATCCAGATAGAATTATCGCAGAGTATGCACTGTACTTCGAGTTCTCTGCAACAAATAATAGAGCAGAATATGAAGCTCTGATTGCAGGACTGAAGATCGTCAAAGAATTAGAAGTAGATCGGCTTCAAGCCTACAGTGACTCTCAATTAGTGGTGAGACAGGTCCGCAAAAATTATGAAACTCGAGAGAATAGTATGGCCAAGTATCTCGAAAAGGTAAAGGAGATCATCCCTACCTTCGACAGCTTCGACATCAGGCAGATCCCAAGAGCAGAGAATATCAGGGCCGACCTTCTCTCCAAGTTGGCTACACTGGCTCCGGCTGAACTGCCTAAGGAAGTCTTCTTCGAAGTTCTGAAGCACCCAAGTACGGAAGAATCATAGCTTGTGATGGAGATCAGCCATGAACCCGGTTAGATCGACCCACTGGTTGCATACCTTAAGGACGGGGTTCTTCCTCCTGATGCAAAAGAAGCTCGGAAGCTTAGGAACCAGACCTCCCAATATATCCTTTACGAAGGCAAGCTATACAAGAAGTCGTACTCTTTGCCCCTCCTGAAATGTCTCTGACCTTCTGAAGCTGACTTCGCCTTGAGGGAGGTACATGAGGGAGTCTGTGAAAGTCACCTGGGGGCCAGATCTTTATCCCATAAGCTGCTCCGACAAGGCTATTACTGGCCTACCATGTACCATGACTCCGTCGAATATATCAGAAGATGTGATCGGTGTCAGAGATATGCAAATATACAAAGGCAACCTACCTTCGAGCTTACACCATTGAGCGCCCCATGGCCATTTGCGCAATGGGGGATGGATATCCTCGGACCTTTTTCCACGACATCCTGGCAGTGGAAGTTCCTCTTGGTGGCAATAGACTACTTCACCAAGTAGGTCGAAGCTGAACCTTTGGCAAAAATCACAGAAGCTAAAGTGCAGGACTTCGTTTGAAAGTCAATTGTTTGTAGGTTTGGCTTACTCAGAACCCTCATTACTAATAATGGGCGGCAATTTGCTGGAGCAAGATTTGCTGAATTTTGTGAGGATCTAAATATCTCCCATAACTTCACTTCGATAGCCCATCCGCAGGCAAACGGCGAGGTCGAGGTGACTAATAGGACTCTGTTGCAAGGTATCAAGGCGAGACTTGAAAAAGCAAAGGAAACTTGGACAGATGAGCTTTATCATGTGTTATGGGCATACCGAACTGCTCAGAGATTGCCCACATGGGAGACCCCCTTTGCCTTAGCCTTCGAGACAGAAGCCGTGATCCCGATTGAACTCAAGCTTCCATCGACGCGAGTCGTGGCATTCAACGAGCAGCGCAACCCACAGGATCTCAAGGCCAACCTCGACTTGTTAGAAAAAAAATGAGAGACAGCTCAAGTTCGGATGGCGGCTTACAAGCAAAAAGTAGCCCGCTACTATAATTCTCGGGTCAAAAGCAAAGCCTTCTGAGCGGGGGACCTGGTATTTCGGCGAGCCGCTGTCTCACAACCTCAGAATCAAGGAAAACTTACCCCAATCTGGAAAATCCCGTATGAAGTCAAGGAGGTAGTTCGGCCCAAAACATACTATCTAAAAGAGCTCAGAGGAGCAAAGCTTCCACGACCATGGAATTCAAAAAATCTACGAATATATTACCAATAGCTTGCCTTAAATAAAAATTTCATATTTGCATATTTTTTCTTTTAACATGAGCTTATAACGACAGGAAGTAACTCCCTCATACAATCAAAATTAAGCGTGTTCGGAACAGAAAGAAAATCTCATCCTAACATGAGCAAAGTCGAAGGTCCGGTTACTTAAAGATCGGATGGGGGGAGAGGCCTTTGCAACGGCCCTTATGTGCCCCCACAGCCTTGTTAGGAACAGGAGGAAAACCTCATCCTAACATGAGCAAAGTCGAAGGCCCGGTTACTTAAAGATCGGATGGGGGGAGAGGTCCTTACAATGGCCTTTATGTGCCCCCACAGCCTTGTTAGGAATAGGAGGAGAACCTCATCCTAACATGAACAAAGGCGAAGGCTCGGTTACTTAAAAATCGGATGGGGGGAGAGGCCCTTGCAACGGCCCTTATGTGCCCCCACAGTCTTGTTAGGAACAGGAGGAGAATCTCGTCCTAACATGAGCAAAGTCGAAGGCCCGGTTACTTAAAGACCGGATGGGGGGAGAGGCCCTTGCAGTAGCCCTTATGTGCCCCCACCGCCTTGTTAGGAACAGGAGGAGAACCTCATCCTAACATGAGCAAAGTCGAACGTCCAGTTACTTAAAGATCGGATGGGGGGAGAGGCCCTTGCAACGGCCCTTATGTGCCCCCACAGCCTTGTTAGGAACGGGAGGAGGACCTCATCCTAGCATGAGCTGAAATTAACTATGTCGAGGATAGGAAGAAAATCTCATCCTAACACAAACAAAGATCCGGTCGATCAGGACCAGATGAGGAGAAAAACCTTCTCAGCGGCTTCTCTACATCCCCACAACCCCGCTAAGAGCAGAAGAAAAACCCTTGCCTAAAGGAAAAACCCTCGTCCAAATAAAAAGAAAAAGAGAGATAAGAAGGGAAGGCAACGAACTACACCAGCGATAAGTGAAAAACAAACTACATCAAAGATACGAGACACCTCATCTCAATGAGGAAGGATATTCCTATCAAAAATCCTCAGTCGCTGAGAGGGAACTCAACATAGGTCGAGGAAAAATAGATAAAAAAAGTTCGATAAACGATAACTCAATACCAGAATGGATAAGGTAATGAAAAATTTCTTTTTCATTTCATTAGTGAAGTGTACATTACAAAGCCTTAAAGGCCAAAAAAGAGAAATGACAAGAAAAGAAAAAGAATACATGGAAGGATGAAAGATAAAAAAAGGGGCTCTAAGGAAGCCCAGCTTCTTCTGACTTCGAGCTCTCGGTTCTGATCCTTATTAGGGATTGCTTTAAGTTTTCGACTTATTCCTCTAGTTTCATCTTTCTCAGTAGCATCTCCCGGTACATCTGGTGGAACCGCCGGCTTTCGCCCTCCGACTCCCAAAGCCTCTTCCTCAGGACCTCGGACTCCGCCTCGGAATCTTTGACCACCTGCTGCTCGTGGACCAGCTGAATCTTCAGCTGCTGCAGTTCGGCCTCCTCCCACCCAAGGGCCACAGACAATTCTGCCATGGTCTCCCTCAAAGAGCGGAGCTCATCGGAGCCTTGTGCAGAGGCAAGCTAGACTCTCTCAGACAACTATCTCTGAAGGTGGGCAACTTCGTCGGTCACCGTCTGGAGCTTCCTTCGGTAGTCCTCTACTTGTCCGCTCCAGCCGACTCGATAAGCGTTGTAGTTCACCTCAGCATCCTGCAGCTACTTTTGAAGGTCGGAGAACTTCTTCGACTAGTCTCGATCACGGTCGGCCTGGATTGTGAGCCGGGACGAGCTCCCTTCCAACTGGCTGATCTTCTCCTGTGCGGTCGCCAACTCGACTTCAAGGGAGCTGATCTTGGAAGCCTGAGTCCAAGATCGGTCGCTGGCACGTTTTCGGAGTTCCTCAAGCTCCGTCACGAAGTCAGCCTTCCTCCGGGTGTATTTCATGAAACCCTTCTTGTGGAGGTCCCGAAAGCGAGTAGCCTCCGCAGTGACCTCTGAATGGCTCTCCCTCAGTCGGTGAAGTTCGTCTTCCAGCTTCTTGAATTTCTTCGTCAACTGACGAACTTCTCTTCGGAGGTCTCGAATCATCGACTTCAGAGGAATCCCCTCTGGCAGGGGAAGAGCTTCGGTAGGGCACTGTCATTGGAAGACAAGAGCACCATGACTCAAATTAGGGCAAGAAGATAAAAAAGAAAGAAAAGAATGCAGAAGAAAAAAGGGGGCTCTATGTAAAGAAGAATTCGATTTCATTGATTAAATAATTTTCAAGTACAAGAGAATGAAAAAAAATCACCACAAAGGAAAAATACAAAACTAGAGGTTTCAGACCTCTGGGGCAGAAGTGAAAGGGGTCGGCATCCCCGAAAGATCGATAACGGCGGTCGCAGCGGTCGATGAGGTCCCGACTGGAGGAGGACTGGCAGCGGCTTCGGAAGGTCCAGCTTCATCGTCCAGGAAGCCGAGGTCCAGTTGGGGAAACCTTCCAGCCATCTTCTCTTGGCAGAGTTCAAAACTCTTAATGAAGGCATCCTGGCCGAACTGGACCTGTAGATCCTCCATCTCGGAGGAGGCCTTGAACTCCTCCACTGCTCAGACCCCTGTCTCCGAGACCAGGGACGGGATCCGCACTTTCAGCTCGAAAACCTGCACCTTCAGTTTGGAGACCTCGACCTCAGCCTTCTTTCTCTCCTCCTCCAAGGCGGTCCTCAGATCGGACGAGGTTTGTCCCTCCTTTTCCAGCACCTCCTGGAGACTTATGACCTCGGCGATCTTCTCCTTAAGGGAGGCGGCCTCAGCCAGGCGACCTTCCTCCACCCGAGCTGCCTCCCTCTTGACGATCTTCACCGCCTCGACGTTGGTGACAAGCTGGTGTCCAATCTATAAGAGAGGCCAGGGAGTCACTATAAAGGCTAAAGAATAAATTAAGTAAAGAAGCAAGAAGGAGAAAAAAGTAAATTAACCTACTTCGAGAAAAGATCCCAGAGAGTCCCAGACCCGCAACTCAGGATCAGCAAGGACGATCCTCTGGACGACCTCGGGCAGAATGCACCCTTCGACCAACCTCTTTATTAAATCCCTGTTGTTGAAGGGATTTTCCTCTAGGTCTTCTTCGGAGCCGTCGGCCCCCTTGACGGCAGCCTTGCGGCTACGGCTCTTGTGGGCCAGGGTCTTCTTTCTCCTCCTCCCTTCGACCCCAGGTGCCCCCTCGGGATGGGCCTCTAGAGCGGGATCCTCGGTCGGGAGGCTCCTTAAAGGGGCTCGAGGGACTTCGGGTTCGACGTCGGAAGGGACGTCGACGGCAATGGCCACCTGAGCAAGCGTGGCCGAGCTTGTCCCTTCTGTCCCAGCCCTCTTCGCCGACCCCGAAGTCGAGGCACCTTTTCTCTTGTGGGTCTTGAGACCCTGGGCTAACCTCCGAGTCACGCCTGCGTCCATGTCTGCAATAAAAGAAGACCAACACGGCTCAGAGATAGAATAAGAAAAAGGAGAAGCAGCAAAATATATATATATATATAATGGTATCGGTAGGGTTAAGAGGACTCAGGCCAATGTTGAACAAGAGTTGTTCCTTCAGAAGTTCAGAGAGGAGGGGGGCTTGATAGGCCTCGAGCTTTTTGGAGGCTTCGAGGTCGTCCCTTTCCAAGCTAGAAGTCCGACGGACGGAATCCCTCAGAGAGCCCCAAGGGGGTAATCCTAGCTCCAAGGTCAGGTATCGGACATAGAAGAACCTCTCCTTCTAGTTGTGGATAGAAGAGGGGGCACCTTTCAGTAGCCCCTTTCTACCGAACTGAGGGGAGAAGTGCCACCAGTCCTTTGCCGAGGGATGACACTTGAAGGTGTAGAAATTCCTAAACAAAGAGAGAGTCACCCGAACTTCAGCTAAACTACAAAGAGAAAGAAATCCTATCAAAAACCTAAAGGAGTTTGGCGCTACTGAGACTAGAGAAATGTTCAGAAAATGAAAGAGAGCAATGACAAAAGGCGGTAGTGGAAGCCGAATTCCGGCATGGAAAGCCTCCTGGTACAGACAGAGGTGGTCGAGAGGAGGGACGCTAGCCCGGTTAGTTGGTCCGGAAAGCTCCAGCTCGTACTCCGGAGGAACTCCATACTGAATCCTTATCAGTGAGAGTTCATTCGGAGTCAAAGAGCTGGGGATGGTGTCCGGCGCAAAGATCAAATGAGGTTCGGTCCTAACTACGGGTTCGTCTACGGTACAAGGACTTTGGGGAACTGGGACTGACGAACTCCTAGAACCGCTAGAAGAGGAGATATCGAAAGATATTTTGGATCAAATGGAAGCCACAAAAATCCTGAAAAAAATCAAAAAAAATAGCAAACAAGCTCTCGAGGAAGCTAAACGAACGGAATACGAAGAAGAAAGAACAGAAAAATGACAAGAAGTTCCGAAACTAACCTAGGTTGGCACGAGGAGTGTAGGAAGACGGCAAGAATGATGGAAGTCGATCCGGAGGATGCCTAAGGTCGAGAAGGATGCTAAAGGAAGCTGGAGCTCTCGGAGAAGAGGAGGGGACCGAGGGATTCTCTCAGGCAAAGTGAAACCCCTGAAGGAGGAGGACGTGTTTAAATAGGCAATAGGACCCGGCACAGTAATGATTACGGATCTCCTCTGGCCGACCTGCACTCACCGTATGTCCCACTCACCATGACAGGCTGCTGAAAATGGCTGACAGCTAACAAAATCATTATTGCATCGTACCTAAAGCCACGCTCCGATGGAAATTTCGAAAAAAACTTTTCGGATCGCCTTGATTTGAAAAGACTCCGGCACTAGCGTGCCAAATGTCAAAATATTCGAAAATCATCGAGTGCGAAAATCGAGGGGGGGCAACTTCGGCTGTGAGAATTTCTCTGTACTTCCTTCATTCGGAACCCGAACTCGAAAGTAGGGGGACTGGTGTTGGGTATAAAATACCTCCAGCCGAAGTTTGTAAAAGACCGACCCTTCTAGGACTTTTCCGGCTTCCGACCTTGTGTGGCATCTTTCTGAACCCCCTCGACCGTCCGAGCTTCCATAATACCATCCGGACTTCTCCGACAATGAGCTTCTCCATTCATCTACCGGGCCGCTCCAAAGGCTATCTGGACTTCACTATCAGCTGATCTTCTACAATGAACAACTATTCTCTGAATCCCTTCCAGACTTCTTCCGCCACGGACGACCCTACTCCGAACTTCTTCCGGACTTCATCAATATCCGAGCTTCTCTGACAACGAGATTTCTACAGTAACCAGGCTCCATCCAAGTTTCTACAACAGTCGACCATCTTTCAGATTCCAACCGAGCTCCTGCGAGAGCCGAACTTCTACAGCAAGTAGTCTACTCCGAACTCCTACTGCAGGCGGTCTCCTTCGGATATCTACTCCGAATCCCGGACGAGCTTCTACAACGGGACAGGTTCCACCGACCAGGTCACCACTCCGAGCTTCCACGACAATCGATCTTCGATCGAGCCTCTACAATAAGCGGCCTCCTTTCAGCCTTCTGCAAGAACCAGACTCCGTCCGAACTTCCACAGTGGATAGATTTCGGATGAGCTTCTACAACAGACGGGCTCCAGTAATTGGATTTCTACAACGATCGATCGCCTCCGGTGTCTGCTGAACCTCCCCAGCTATCAGCCTTCAATAGTGTCAGTCAGACTTCCACAACGCCATCCAAACTTCCATAGGATCCCCAGACTCCTCCAGCGGACGAACCTCCCTAACGCCATTCGAAGTCCACCGCCGGCCGACCCTCCGCCAGATTCTTCATGAAACCGGACTTCTCCGACGGATAATCTTTAGACGAGCTTCTACATCAGGCAAATCCCAGACAGACTTTTCTAGTAATCGGACTCCTACTGGACTTCACCAATAGAAAGTCTCCATCCGAGTTTCTACAGCAGATGACTCCCGCCTGTAGCATCAGCGCCCGAGGCATCCGACAACAGTAGACTCGTCAGCAACCTCGAAAACATCCGAGCTTCGCCTAGATCGACGAGATAGAGAGCCATTCCGCTCTATCAGACATCCCAGTCGAGCTCCAGCCGACAGATCCGAACTCTCTGGCAAGTCACGACAATGGCCACTACCCTACTCCACTCTCTGCAATGGATTCCATGTGGCTCCACCACTCTCTGGCAAGTCGTGACAACGAACACCACTCCACTCTCCGAGCTCCACCACTCTCTGGCAAGTCGCGACAACGGACACCACTCCACTCTCCGTAACAAACTCCACGTGGCCCTGAACGGCCTCTGACGCCACTACTCTCCGTAACAAACTCCGCGTAGCCCTGAACGGCCCACTACCAGGCGGTTACAGACGTCGCTGTCAATCAGTTACGCTCTTCGTCTATAAAAAGGGACCCCCATATACGTTCTTCTCTAAGCTCTAAACTCTATCTCGAAACTCTGCTAAAATTCTCACTCGAGCACTCCATTTCTGTTGAAGCAGAGTATTGACTTGAGCATCGGAGGGTCTTGCCGGAGCACCTCCAACTCCTGTTTAGACTTCCCTTGCAGGTCCCGACGGCGGCCGCGGCCATCTCAACTCTAGCTTCTCCGGCTTCGATGGAATTTTGCACCAACAACTGTTATGACTAATCATAAAGAAGATTTTTTTTAGATAAGAACATCATTTGAAGGATATTCGAACGGTTACTAGTGCCAATACAGGAGCCGTCCAGTCCCAATTAAATGAATGTCTGAAAATTGCTTGGGTTATCCAAACAACCTTCGGTACAGATTAAAAAAAAATTATTAGAGATGATAGGGTTGCTACTGCAGATGTAGTAGCTGTCTGCTATCAATGAAATTAAGCTCTCAGGGTTGCTTCGATCGATCAAGCAGTCTTCTGTAGAGGAAAAAAATATTTGATGATTAGGAGAGAAATGCTATTGGTTGAGAAATCAGAAAGAAAGAAGAATAGAGAAAGAAAAAAAATAAACAAAAAATAGAAAAAAATTTTATATAATTTTTTTATAATATTTAAATAGTTAAAAGTAAAATAATAATATTTAAAAAATTAGTTTTATATATCCGATCTCATGCAATGTGTGGGTGCCGGCTAGTTTTAGTTGTATTAGGAAAAATAACTTAGGGGTGTACCACCCACATGGTGGCCACTATTTATGGGAATCAGTATTGGAGGAGGGTGAGGAGGGGGGAAGGAGAAAAAGGGGGCGGGGACCTAGGGCTTTGTACACTGCTGTTTTGAGAAACACGTCCTCAACCATGCATATCATGCTGGATTGTGGTGGATTGAGCCCGTACCAAGTGTGACCTGTGCACTACTGATCAATGGTGAGTGGGACACTTTTTAAAAACTTTTCTTTTTTTTCTTTCTCCATCATTTTTAAGTTAGAAGAGGGATTGAGAGGCAGAGCGAGGCTTCCCCACTTGAAGATACTGTCAGAAAATTGATGATGAGAGGTTAGAACATTGTTTCTATCTAGTTAATGCTCCGCCTGGTGAATAGCCTATTCTTGTAAAATTCTGACCCCAAATCAAGGGGATTTAAATTGTTTATGGATCATGTTGTAAGTTCATTTTTTTGGTGTATGAACATTGGATAATGCCCTAGAGTACAAGGCACGAATCCAGGATAGAAAACAAAGAAGCTAGGGATTTCGCAATGAACAATTTAGATATGAAAATTATAATATTTGGATTGTTGATGCACAAATGTGGTTGTTTAATGTTTTTTTTTTTTTTTATGATAAGTTATGTGAAATCATGCATTGTACAAAAAAAATACATGTCAAATAGGGGAAAAGGGCTTTAAAACACATAGAATAGAACAATTTTAGCATTTAGATCAATAAATTTACCAAATTTTTTAAAAATCCAACATTAAGACAATAAAAGATTAAACAGGCGAAAAGATATGAAGGCCGAAACAGTCTATTTCAACGGTGCACTGTCTGGCCCAACCCGTCCCAGCTGGTGCACAGTGTAGGCTGGACTCACCCCAATGCCGGTGCTGGTGGAATCCAGTAATACTCTATCAGCAGACTTTAATTCAAGAACCATTGGTGGCTAAACTCAAAAGAAAGCACATCATTAATAACTTCAATTTTCTAATTAGCCACCGCCCTACCTCTTGAATTCAGCAAAGACAATCCTCAGTAATTATTTCAATATTTTTATTCTACGTACAAGCGTGTGCACAAATCATTTTAATTATTAAAGGTAGATGAATGCATACACATGCAGAGCACTCAAAAAGCTGCCAGATCGATGAACGATGTATGCTGACATAATAGCTCACAGAATTCAATTACTGAGGATTGGGTGGTTGATCGGAGAGAGTAGAGATCTAGAATGAGAACCGTAATGGTTGATTTTCATTCTAGTCATTTGGTTGAGAAAAATTACATTTCAATTTTAATTTCGAGATGGAATGAGAATAGTCCAATCTATTTAAAATCTAATTTTTATTCTTCTTTATGGATTCAAATTTTTATTCTGATTCCGATCATGAACCAAATACTTCTAAAGATTTGATCATTTTGATTTCCATTCTAATCGATTTCGATTTCAATTCCGACTCCGACTCCAATTATGAATCAAGGATCCCCAAATTCATTGATGAAGTGAAACAAACAAATAAAAATGAGAAGAGATATCTCATTAAAAAGAAAAAAATCTACTGCACATGAAAATAACAATATGGTCTACACACCATGGGATATAACAAAATTATCAATAGAGTATATGTTAGATAGATTATAATATTTAAACAAAATTGAAAAAAGAAACAGATGTATCGTACGATCTCTTCTAAGAAATAAATAAATAAAAATAGAAAAAGGAAGAAACCAATGGATGTTTGTGGTTATTTTTTGAAGAGACCTTTTAAAAAGATATTTCTAGATGTTTATGGTTATTTTTCGAAGAGATTTTTTGAAAAGATATCTCTATCGGATAGACTTCCTTCTAGAAGGTATTTCATTGTAGTAAGATAATCTTTGACATTTAACTTCGTTTAAACTGAAAAGTTAAAAGATAAAGAGACATATTTATGATTGAGAAGTCATGTACATACGAAGTCACGTGTTTATGGATTAAAGATCATGTATTACAAAGTCACGTATTCAAAAAAGATGCCATTGTATGTATTGAACTCTGTAAATACAAAGTCTTGTGATCGAAAACAGCAATCAATCAATCATGTCTCTTCCATCTTAAAATATTTATTCTTCCTTAGCTTCTAAACAGTTTCCTAGAGAGGTCTAGGAGATTCTCCAGAATTACTATCTACAAAATCCATAAGGCTTTTTTATATCCTGGGGCTGTATTTGCCTTAAATCTATGAGCAAACTCTTTCGGGTGGGGATAAATGATAATCTAAAGATAGCAATTATGTGTCTAGAAGCCTTAGGATTTTCTCCAAAATTATTCTTTGTACACTCACTTTTCCAATAATTTTAGAGTATTATTTGCTATGGCTACAAAAATAAATACAATATTCAAAGTTATGAATCAAGACTTTGTGAAACTGGATCACTTAAATGGAACATATTTCAATCGCTAGAAAGATAAAATGATATTCCTTCTCACTACACTGAAAGTTTCATACATTCTGCATCCTAATTTGAAGTCAATTAATGATCCTGGAGAAGATGCAAGTCTCGAAGTAAATGAAAAAATAGCTGAGCAGAAGAAGAAGCGTGAAGAGGATGAGTTCGTTTGTCAAAGAGATATCCTAAATACCCTGTCAAATTGCCTCAATGATCTTTACATGTCCATCAAATCTTTGCTAGAAATCTAGAAGGCACTAGAGGAGAAATATAATAACAAGAGGCAAGGTACTGATAAGATTTTAATTATAAAGTATTTTGAATTTAAGATGACTAATAACATACCCATCATGGATCAAGTATATGAATTGCAACTACTGGTTAATAGGCTTTATGATCTAAAAGTAGTTATTTTTGAATCACTTTAAGTTGAAGCAATAATTTTGAAATTGCCTTCTACTTGGAATGATTATAAGAAGAAACTTCTACATATGGCATAAGATTTTACTATAGAAAAGATACAAAGGCATTTTAGAATTGAAGAGGAAACTTAAAAACATGATACCACATATTTTAATAATTCTAAAGTGAATTATGTTTCTAAAAGTGAGCCTAAGAAAAACCAAAAAGGTCAAAAAAGAAAAGATTTTGGTTTCAAAGAAAAGCAAAATAAGAAAAGAAGTCGAAAGTGTTATTATTGTAACAAAAAAGGCAATTACATCAAAGACTATAGACTCCTTAAGAAAGTGAAAGCTTCTAAGGAAGGATTTAATTTTGCCAATAAAGTAAATATGGTAAAGAAAGAGATCAAGGATCTCATTTCTATGGTTACTATAGAAATGAAAGCACTACAAATTGGTATGGTGACTGAATTGCATATGGCGACTATAGCCAAGTCCTTTAACTAGTGGCTTAATTCTAGTACTACCATCCATGTCTATAACAATAGAGAATAATTCAAGAGTTATGAAGATGTTGTTGATCAAGAAGTGCTTATGGGCAACCATAATTCAACCAAGGTGCTTGGACAAGGAACAATGGAACTAAATTTTGCATCCAAAAGGAAACTTATCTTGATAAATACTCTCCATATTTTAATTTAAAAAAGAATTTGGTGTTTGCTAGTCTACTTTGTAACAAAGGCTTTAAAGCCGTACTTAAGTCTGATAAGATTATTTTGTCCAAGAATGGTCTATTTATAGGCAAGGGTTACTATTGTGAAGGTATGTTTAAACTCACTCTTGATGAGATTAATAAAGTGAAAGCTAGTTCTACTTATGTTGTGGATTCTTGTTATTTATGGCGTGTGAGGTTAGCACATTTAAATTTCAAGTCTCTACAATATATGCCTAAGCATGGTTATATTTCTTTTAGACATAATGATGGTAATGATAAGTGTGAAATATGTATTTAAGCAAAGATCACCAAAAAATCTTTTTCTAAAATAGAAAAAAATATACAAATACTAGATTTGATATATTCTGATATTTGGGAGTTAAATAGAGTTCTCACAAGAGATGGCAAGTGATATTTTATAATATTTATAGATGATTCCTCTACATACACTTATGTGCGTTTAATGCGGAAGAAAGATGAAGCTTTTAATATGTTCAAATATTATAGAGCAGAAGTTGAAAATCAAGAAAAAAAGAAAATTATGATCCTACATTGTGATAGAGGTGGAGAATATTTTTCTACTAAATTTGATATTTTTTGTAAGGAACAAGGTATAATACATTAGAATACAGCACCCCATACTCCACAACAGAATGGGTTGGTAGAAAGAAAAAACCATACCTTAGTAGATATGGTTAATTCGATGATCTTAAATGTCAAATCATTTTTTATTTATGGGGGGAGGCTTTACTAGCTACTTGTTATATTCATAACAGAATTTCATCGAAGAAAATGAAGGTTTCTCCATATGAGATATTGAAAGGAAGAAAACCAAAATTGGACTATCTCAAAGTGTGGGGGTGCTTAGCTTTTTATAGAGTTCCAGATCCAAAGAGAACTAAGTTGGGGCCTAGAGCAATAAAAAGTATGTTTGTAGGATATGCTCAAAATTCTAAAGCTTATAGATTATTAGACTTAGGGTCTAATGTTATTGTTGAAATAAGATATGTAGAATTTATTAAAAGTAAATTCTATGATAATACTGTAATAGAGCATACTTTTACTATAGAAATTTTATAAGCATAATTACAAGATTTATTTTCTGAGGGTTCTAGTGATCAAGAAAATAAAAGAAAGAATGACAACATCACTACAGAAACAAGAAGAAGTCAAAGAATGAGGAAAGAAAAGAATTTAGGTCCGGATTTTATTTCTTCTCAATCTATAGTCTTCCTAGTTGAAGGAAGTAGAACTACTATACTCAATAAGATAACCATTTTGCTACACATTGAAAACGATTCAAAAACTTATAGTGAGGCAATGGTCTTTAGAGATGCAGCCTTTTAAAAGAAGGCAATGAATGATGAAATAGACTCAATATTATCAAACAATATATTGGATCTAGTGGATTTACCTCCAGGATCAAAATCAATAGGATGCAAATAGATTTTAGAAGAAAATATGATAGAAATAATTCTATACAAACTTTCAAGGCTAGATTAGTAGCCAAAAGATATATATAGAAGGAAGACATAAATTATTTCATTGCATATGCACCAATGGAAAGAATAGTATATATTAGAGTTCTTATTGTATTAGCTTCAATTTATAATTTATATATTCATCAAATGGATGTTAAAATGGTATTTTTAAATGGTGATGACCTCAACGAAGAGGTCTTATGGAACAACAAGAAGATTTTATTGTTCCTAGAAATGAAAAGAAAGTTTGTAAATTGGTCAAATCATTATATGGCCTAAAGCAAGCTCCAAAGCAATGGAATAAAAAGTTTGATTCAATAATTTTGTCAAATGGATTCACACATAATGGTGCTGATAAATATATTTATTCTAAATTCACTAATAGTTATGGTGTGATTATTTATCTTTATATGGGTGACTTGCTAGTTTTTGGGACCAATTTAGGTGTATCTAAAACTAAGAAGTATCTAACTTCTAAATTCAAGATGAAAGATCTTTATGAAGTAGATATTATCTTAGGCATTAAGGTTAAGAAACATAGCGAGGATTATGCTTTGAATCAATCTCATCATATTAATAAATTATTGATAAAGTTTAAACATCTCGGAATAAAGGAAGCAAGTACCCCATATGATCCCAATGTTAAATTAATTGAAAATCCTGGTAGGGCAGTGTTATAGCTTGAATATGCTAGTGCTATTGGAAGTCTAATATATATGCTATGCATTATACAAGACTAGATATTGCATTTATTGTGTGCAAATTCTCAAAGTTCACCAGTAAACCTAGTACAGATCACTAGAAGGCTATTAACAAGGTTTTGGGCAATTTAAAGAAAATTATGAATTTAGGATTATTCTATGGTGATTATCCTATTGTACTAGAAGCTTTTATAGATACAAGTTGGATTACCAGTGCAAGTGATAATAAATCTACATCAAGTTAGATATTTACATTTGGTGGTAGAGTTGTTAGTTGGGCTTTTAAAAAGCAAACTTATATTTCCCATTCTATAATGGAGGCTGAATTTGCAGCATTGGCGGCTGCAAGCAAGAAAGCAGAATGGCTAAGAAATTTGTTATTGGATATTAAATTGTGACAACAATTTATGCCAACTATTTTCTTGCACTGTGATTGTGAGGCTACTATATCTAGGACTTACAATAAGGTTTATAATAATAACTGAAGATATAAAAGTTTAAAACATGAGTACGTAAGACAATTAACAGTAGATGGTATAGTAACCATTGTATATTTTAGGTCAAGCAACAATCTAGTGGATCTATTGATAAAAGGTTTGTCAAGAGACATGGTAAAAAGTATGGCCACTAGAATAGGCTTAAAATCCTTGTTTATTAGTCACCAGTAGTGAGGAACCCAATCTTATTCTAGCAAAAACTAGTTCTAAGGTTTAAAGGATAATAACAAGTTGCTGATATGTGACTAAGATGGCATTGAAACTTATATTAATGCTAAGAAGGAAATCCATGCTAACTACTATGAAACTGAGAGGATGAGTTATTCTATTAATGGAATCCAATCGATGTGTCTAAAGTAGCAAGGATCTTTTAAGGGATTCCACCTACATGAATATAGAAGTGATGCCACTTTTGACAAGAGTTTAAGTGTTTTAACTCTTGTAAATATTCATGAAACCAAGATGACTACATGGCCATAATAGTGCTAAAGCAACTTCAAAGCCCTCATAGAAATCGGATATGACTATATGTGTGTGACTTTTTCAGCTCTAACATCAAAGTTTTGGTTAAAGAAAATAGCCACCTATAACTTTGTTAGGACTTTGAAAGGTTTACTCTAATTAAGGGTTTAAATTGAAAGATACTTTCATGTATGCATGGTTATATTATTAGAAACTAAAAGAAATTTAATATTACAATATAGTAGGAGAATGTTGGATAGATTTTATTATTTAAATAAAACTAGGAAGAGAAATGAATGTGTCATACGGTCTTCTCTAAGAAATAAATAAGTAAAAGTAGAGAAGGGAAGAGACCAACGGATGTCGATAGTTGTTTTCTGAAAATACTTCTTGAAAAGATATTTTCTATTAGACAGACTTTTCTCTAGAGGTGTTTCGCCATAGTAAGACAATCTATGGTATTTGACTTCAGTTTAAATTGAAAGGTCAAAAGATAAAGAGACGTATTTATGATTGAGAAGTCATGTATCTATAGATTGAAAAATCATGTATTTATGGATTCAAGGTCATATATTAAAAAGTCATATATTTAGGAAGGATGCCTTTGCATCTATTTGGACTCTATAAATACAGAATCCTGTGCCTAGAAAGAACAATCAATCAATTCTCTCTCATCCATCTTAAAATCTTTATTCTTCCTTAGCTTCTAAACATTTTTCTAGAGAGATCTAGGGGATTCTTAAGAATAGCTATCTACAAAATCCATAAGACTTCTTCATACCCTAAGAGTGTATTTGTCTTAAACCCATTAGCAAACTCTTTCGAGCGGGGGGTAAATACTACCCTAAAGATAGCGATTATATGCCTAAAAAACTTAGAATTTTTCTAAAATTATTTTTTATACACCTACTTTTCTAAATGTATACTCTTAAAAATATCAGAGATTAAAAATTTCAATTCATTAGATGTCAAGAAAACAAACACATATAATTCATTTTCTTTTCTATTTTTGGTTTAAGTTGTAAGCTAATGATATGCCTACTTATGTATATTTGCAAAGGTACATTTTTTTACTTTTTTTATAACCAGTAAATTATCAAATTTAGTACAATATCTTTTATAACCATCTTCTATATAATTGCAACAAATAGAATTGTAGTTATAGAAGTGATCTTGTTTATTTATGTAATTGAAACTTGCTAGTATAATTATAGCTATTTCTTTTATTTGCATGACTACTAGCAAGGTGGTATATTTTGAATTATTTCTATATTAATTTAGTTCAAGAGTACTATCAATTCAAATTTACACTTTCAACTGTGCTATTCAATTGAGTGCAAAATGAAAAATAATATGTACTTCTTTTATATTTTTTTAGTTACATTGCAATTTCAATCAATTTTTTCTTACAATGGATAAAAGCTGGATAAATAAATCTAGATCCAATAAAGATTACTTAGACAGAGTAAATTTGCTATTGAGAAATCTAGTATGAATGGAGAGATTTTATATCCATATCCAAAATATGTAAATTATTCTTCTCTCAATCCACAAACTATTGAAGAATATTTGGTGTGGAATGATTTTTTAAAGGATTATACCAAGTAGATATTACATGGAGACTGTATATTATCATCTTCATGTACTCAACTCTCTATAGAACATACATCTGCTCGGGGATCCGATAACCTATAAAGGAATCTCACAAGAGAAGATAACATAAGAGATCTACTTAGAGATGCTTTTGGGTCTGGTATTGGAAATTTAGGAGATCCCAATATTGGAGGATAAGAAATAGTTGGGATGCTTAAAAGATTTACATCTACTGATCCTATGCAGGTTGAGGAGCCTGTACATTCATCTAATGATGAGACAGTTCAGTAATATAATTTGAAAATATATATCCAGATTGTAAAAATTTTTTGAAGATTTTTTTTATGCATATTCTATTTAAAATATTTGAATGGATGATCTGACAAGAGTTTTACTATGTTGCTTCAATTATTAAATGATACATTTTTGGAAGGAACTACGTACTTTGTCATCTTCCTCTTATGAAATCAAAAAATTAGTAAAAGAATTGAATCTTGGATACGAGAAGATTCATGGTTGTCAGAATGATTGTATGTTATACTAGAGCGAAAATGTTCATCAAAAGTCATGCTATATATGTGGAACTTCATGATAGATGATGTATAAAAAAAATGAGGGTGATCTATTGAATGACTTGAATGCAATACAAAGTAAAATAAAACCAACCAAACTAGTGTATTACTTTCCTCTCATACTTAGGCTAAAAAGAATCTATACATCATCAAAAATAGCTTCTTCAATGAGATGGCATGATGAAGGATGTACAAAGGATGGAATATTGACATACCCAGTAGATAGTTTAATATGAAAAGTATTTGACGATAGAAATCCTGATTTTGCCTCTAATGTTTGTAATGTTATGTTAGATTTAGCTAATGATGACTTCAATCCATTTCAGACTCTATGTTCTACCTATAGCACTTGGCTAGTTATTTTGATTTCTTATAATTTGCTATTATGGATGTGTATAAAACATGCTTCACTAATTCTATCAATGGTTATTCTAGATGATAAGGGACCAGGAAATAATATTAAATTTTTTTTACAACCTTTAATAGAGGAATTGAAATAGTTATGGGAGGATATCTATACACTTGATGCTTCCACTGGCCAAACATTTAAATTGTGGGTAGCACTTGTATAGACTAAAAATAATTTTTGCATATGCTAATTTATCTGGCTGGAGTACTACAAGGCTTGTCGCATGTCCATCATGTAGGGATTCAACCCATTCATATTGATTAAAATATGGAGAAAAATTTTGTTATATAGGACATTGTCTGTGATTCGAAGCAAATTATCCATTTTGATTTCAGAAAGATTTGTTTGATGATACTATAGAGTTGGTATTCACCTCTATTCCATCTTCTAGATCTAATGTTGTTAGACAAATGTATATCAATCACACTTATGGTAAGATCTCTAAGTCTTCAAAAAAAAAAAGAGAGAGAGAAAGGGTTACTAAAGGAACTTTATACTGGCAATGCTAATATAGAGGTATTTGAGGATGCTGACAATTTCTTTGATGATAATAAAAATATAGATAGATATGGAAATAATGATAGAATAATTGTAATATTTATAACTAGGACTGCTAAATAGTTATGGAAGAAAAGAAGCATCCTCTTTGACCTACCTAATTAGGAGTATAATCTTTTTCGACATAATCTTGATGTGATGTATATAGAGAAGAATATTTATGATAATTTAATTAGAATATTATTAAATCTTGATGCAAAGACCAAAAATAACATGAAGCATGTCTTGATTTAAAAGAAATGGGAATCCGATGAGAACTTTATACCAATGTACTTGCTAATAATAAAATTTACATGCCTCCTGTATGCTACATAATGTTTACTTAAGAAAAATATCTTTTTTCTAATAGTTTTAAAAAGTATAAAGATTTTTTATGGGTATACACTGAACATTTTGCAATGTGGAAATCCGAAAGAGCAGAAATTTTTAAATCTTAAAAGTCATGATGGTTATATACTGATGTAAGATATAATTCCATTGGCTTTAAAATCACCAACACCAAAACAAGTTCTTATGGTTGTTTCTGACTTATCATCATTTTTTAAAGCATCATATTCTAAAGTTCTTGATCCTGAGGAACTTGATCAATTAGAGTCTCGTGTCATGTTTATGCTACACCAAATGGAAAAGATTTTTCTTCTAGATTTTTTTCATTATTATGGTTCATCTAATCATTCACTTAGCTTCAGAAGTTAAACTTGATGGACTGGTGCACTATAGATGCATAGATGTATCATATTGAAAGGTGAGCTACTATAAACTCTATAATTATAATTTAGAATGTTTTAGTTCTAGGAAAGGTTATGTTGATATTGATGTTTGATAATATTTTTAGTTCTTAAAGATATCTTGTGCCCTTAAAAGATTATATATGCAATAGAGCTCATCCCAAAGGTCAATTATAAAAGGATATATTACTGAAAAATATTTGACATTTTGTTCAAGATATCTTGAAGGTATAGAGATAATATCCAACCAATATCAAAGAAATTATGAGACTATAGAAAATATTGAAAATTACAAGTTCTTATCTGGTGGGAGAGTGTTGGAAAAGTTTGAAAGTATGGTTCTTGATAAAAAATCATTGGCACAAGCACATCATTATATCTTACTTCATAGTGACATAATGTCTGAGTATAATAGTTTATGATGGTTATAACATGATTTAATTTACTATCCTATCATACATAATATTCTTGACCAGTGATTTAACTTTTATACAGCAAGTTCTTAGTTGCTCAACAAAGATGGTTGGTCAAGATATATTCATGTCATGGAGCAGCAATGAAGTGACAATCCATAGAAGCTAAGAGATTGGTTTCAGAAAAAGAATAGGCCATGAAATAAAGAAAATCTTGCTATTCTGGCAATTGTCTTCAGTCACAAAATCAAAATCATCATAGCATAGTGTCAATTATTCATAAACAAAGCTACTGTAAAATCATCATAACTCTCCCTCAGACTGTTGGGATGCGTAGGCGATTTCAAACATGTATTTTGAAACTTTTTTGAAAAATTACAATGGAAGACAACTAGATTAATCAAATTAATCTAACATGCATATGATCTAATTATCAAATCAATCTACTCTAGGATCTATGACATGTTATGTTATATATAAAATCTAAAATAATCTAAAGATAAAATCAGCATGCATGCATATGAGCAGTAAGTCACATCTACTTCTAATCTGAGTTCAGAACTTCATACCTGATCATGAGTCGATGATCTCTACTACTGAAAGACATGATAGAGAGGATCCTTGCTGGTTGCTCATAGCCACACATACATCCGACCTCTACGAAAAATTCACTCGAAGCTCCGATCTGATCGATCTTCTCGAGAGTGCTAGCTCGCGTGAAGACCTTCTTCTTGACTGATCTGGATCCTTTCTTCAAATCTTTAAAATCTTTTCAGAGCTTGAAGATAGACTTCTGGAGGAGATGAAGAGGTGAAAAAAATATAAAGAAAAAAATAATTTTTTTCTAATTTATTCTCTCTTTTCAAACCCTTAGAACCAAAAACTTGAAACTCAGATTTTTGTGCACACCCCAAGAAAGAGGACCCTCCTCTCTATTGTTCACACCATGAATCATATCCAAGCTTTTACAACATGAAGAACTCTCTTCTAATATCTTACACACACAAAAAAAAATCACAAAATCCCCTTTTATAGGCATGTAAGGAGGTGGGGTGAAGAGTCCTAATGATCCTGGATTGTTACAAGATTTTGCCTCCCTTCACAATTCTACATCTAAAAATATGCTAAAAAAATATGGGACATCCCTTTTCATATATTTTTACAGTAAATCAATTCTCCAACTAATCTTCCATAAAAAATCTCCTTAAAATATCACACATATAAGGAGAAAAAAATTTATTGGTGTGGAGAGGTTGATCTGGACGAGAATAGATTCTCCTGATAAGAAATATTTTGAAATTTAATTTTAGAACCTTCCTTTTATCAAAACTAAATTAGATTTAGATGTGAGATAGATAAAGAAAAGAACTCTTTGGTGTGAAAAAATCTCATACAAAATAAATTTGTGTGTGGAGATATATGACATGCAAACTGGGTTGGCACAGGGAGAAGAGTCCTATTCCAATAAGGACTCTAATTTTCTTTATTTGAATCCAAACCAAATCACACGTGGTTTAGCCCAAATAAAATATATGAAATCCAATCTAATTAGGATCATAAATTTTTAATCAAATTTTAATCAAATTAAAAATTGATTGAACCAAAATTTTAATCCAATCAGGGATAATTCTCCCTTAGTGATTAGGTTATCTCATAACCTAATCGGGTCAAACCTAATTGAATCCAATTCAATTAGATTTTATTTAATCTTTTTTGCTCAATCAAATTAAGCTAATCAGTAATCTAATTATTAATTAATCTTCTAATAATTTACTAATACTTAGTGAATTAATTTATTACAACTTTTGTATAAGGTTAACCATCAATCGAATTGATGATTAAGCCCTTGAACAATTCTTAATCGTTATCAGCCACATGATCCATCAGAAATTTCTTTTGAGTGTGATCCCATAAGTTCGAACCTAAGTCAGTAGTATAGAAATATCTTTCTGAACCAATCAATGTAACCATCTAGTAATAATGACCCGACATCCGGATAGGTCGAATGATGGCGAAGCAATATTCAAGAACCTATTGGCGTATGGTTACCGTATAATTCATCCCTTTGATCCTAATGCTCTAGGATGACCTAAGATTTAACTGTCAATCCTAGATAAGTCATCCATATTATATTTTAATCTTTTTCAAATCCATCACATAGATTACTCGAGCTCAGGTTTTGCTAAATTGAAATACACTGATGCATATCTCCTACTAATTCAGAGGGGTCAATCCCATCTTGACTCATGCACCGACTTGACAAGTACAAGACTATACCCAAAAATCTTTCATCACTGAATTAAAAACTCATTCAGTCTGATACCAAAGTACAGTGAGTTGCTTGCAAGTCACTGTGTAATCTCAGATCGGAGGGATACTTATATCCATACCCTTCACGAGCTACCCTTGATAGCAGAGTGCTCCGCAGTTAGTCACGTTCAGTGACGATATACTCTTATATCTCATCTGCATGCCATACCAGTGTCTTTACACCATTTGATTACGAGGACAACCAATGCATATAGCATACAATGACCTATACTTGATATCGCTATCATCCTAGTAATAGCGTATCGTTTGGTCATGAACCAATTGAAGGACTATGCGATAAATCCTCCTTTATCGATCAAAGTAGTCCTAAGAATTTTATTACAATATAAGAGTTCATTAGAAGATGTATCCTTATGATAAAAAATATCAAATAACTTTTATTATTTATCAATTCATATACATTTATAATTAGCACAATCATCAAACGATTGACTTTAGGACATAATTTTCAACAACTCCCACTTGGACTAAAGTCAATCAGTATAATATCACATACCCATCTTCGATTTATTATCTTAAAACTCCTAGATACCGATGCTATAGTAAAATGAGTTGGTCACATTCTCCTCTCTGTCAATCTTCTAAAGATTAACGTCACCTTAATAGATTTTTCTGAATAAGGTTGTAGCGATGCAGAATGCCTGATAATCTAATGAGACTTCGACTCTTTGGCATGAGCTATAACTCGGTGCTATACAATATAGTAGGACCATTATCGGAGGGTGCCACTCCTAGTTTGTCAATGAACCTGTACAATCACATAGCTTCTTTGCAAGCATCGAATATTGCAATGCATCTTGCCTCACAATTTGAATTTGGTTATATTTTTCTGCTTGGAATCTTTCCAGCAGATTGCTCTATTATTTAGGATAAGGATATATTCCGACACATTCTTGCTATTATTATGTCCAACTAAAAACTAAAGTCACATTCTACAAGTTTTAAGCCAGATTCTTCATAACCGAGTCATCGATCCTTAGTATTTCTCAAATACTTAAGAATGATGTTCCAGTGATTCTCATCCGGATCTTGTAGGCATCCACTCACTATCCTAGTAAGTATACCATATTCAGTTCTCATACATGGTGTACATGATAGAATAAATTCTACTCATAAATATCCTATGCATGTTGGACATGAAAAATCCAAGTAGTCTCTTAGATCTATCTCTATAGATCTTCATCTTTAGGATGAGAGATGCTTTTTTCAAGTCCTTTATGAAGAATTATGATAATAACAAAATCTTTATTCACTGTAATGTAAGGAATGTCATTCTCGATTAAGAAAATTTCATTCACATACAAGATAAGAAATACACTTATAGAACTATTAATCCATTTATATTTACAGGGTTCTTCTTCATTCTCAACGAAGCCATGCATTTTGATCACTTATCAAAATGCATATTTCAACTCCAAAATATTTAGCATTGCCACAAGAGAAAATGTCTTATTATGGTCAATACTACAATGTTGACAATATCCTTAGACAACCAGATGAGCTTTGTAGATCTCCACCTTCTCATCTGTGCTACTCTGGTCCTATTGAAGATCCACTTACACTCTATGGGCATTATCCCTTCGAGTGGATCAACGAGTGTCCATACACCGTTGACTTTCATGGACTCCATTTCAGATCTATGGCTCCAAGCCATTATTCAGAGTCAAATCTCTATATGGCATCCATGTAGGTGATCAGATCTTTGTTGTTCTCATCGAGTTCAACAAGTTCACATCTCGGACCTAGATACCGAAGTATCTATTCGACGGATGTGGTACTCTACCAGATCTCCTTAATGGTGCCTCTACAATGAGTTTCAGATTTGATCTAATCAAATTCGATTCTATGGGTTCTCTAAATTGTGTCAGTTCTTCTACCTATCGAACATCATAAGTTCTACATTAAAGATATCAATACCTTCACCAAAGTACTCCTTTTCTGAAAGGAATGCCGAACAACTTTTATTTTTTTTAGCAAGGTAGAAGTATATCCCCTAGATTCTTTGGGGTACCCTACAAAATAATACATATAGGATCAAGATCCAAGCTAATCGATATGCAAATGCTCGACAAAAACTAAACACTCCCAAACTCCAAGGTAAGAAAGTATCGGCTTATACCTAGTTCATATCTCATATGGAGTCTTTGCGACTGATTAATTCAAAATTCAATTCAGAACATAACAAGTAGTCTCAAGAGCATAACCTTAAAAGGAGACTGGTAGACTTTTAAATCCCATCATGGATCGAACTATATCTAACAAAGTCGATTCCAATAAGAGAGAATCCTATTCTCTTTTAGATATGTCAAAACTTATCGGAACGATATTTTTCTCTTTGGTCTGACTGAAGAGTTTCAATGCTCTTCTCAGTTTGTTTCTCTATCTTATTATGAAATTATTTAAATATTTTAAATAATCTAAATTTATGACAAATATGTTCGTAGATCAATACATCAGTATATATCAGATTCAGAACATCATTGGCTCATTCACCTTTTCTAACAAAAAGTGACTTGGTCATCTTACTAAGGAGATAGGATTAACAGGTTGACAATGATTCACAATCATTGACCTCAAAAATTATCTCCTGTTGATCCTATTCTTATTTATATGATCGAGCCTAAATTGTCAAAGGTAGGCTTCCATGACATTATCTACTTTAGGAAGTTTGTTTAATTATGTACAATACACTAATAGACTGTGACTATTCATAAATATCATTTTTCAATTGTCCACATGATTTTGACATCATTCATAATGATATCATAAAAATTATTAGATAATAGTGAAAATCACTAAAATGACATTAGTAGAATTGAAAACAGACTCGATGATTCTTAAAACCAGGATTGGAACATAACTTTCAACTCTAATGTTCAGAAAGCTCTTGCTATTTTCAATCTTTTTACTATCTTGAAGTCATTGCAACAATTTGCATCAACTTTCGATATCCAATATCTAGGTAGTAGTATCACAGATAGAAAAATCATAAAGTATTATCATATAAGTACCTTGTCAGCAACCCTTTGCTAATTTTTCTTTCTTTATCCGTTCAGATCAAGGGACTCTACCAAACTAGGTTAATCTTAGACTCTTTTGTCAGTTCGGACTCATTAACCCAAGCACGACTCTTTTGCACCTTCTTTTTCTTTTTCTTTCCTAAAGATTTATTACCCCACTGAAGATAAATCTTCAGAGGTACAAAAAAACTCCTTCAACATTTGAAGAATTTTCTCCCACTGAGCGTCATCAAATTTATAACTAAATCATATTTTTTGCTGCTCTCAATAACACCACATGGTGATATGATCATTTGGCCACTTCTGATAAGTATCTTTGATCGCATCACATGGGTTGGATGTGAGAACTTCAGGTGCTGGATCCATAATCATATGTAGGATCTATTCGTGCTCTAAAATTATTTGCAACTTTCGATACCAATTATCAAAGTTGAGTCCTATAAATCAGTCACTATCAAACAGTGAATGGAGCAATATACATCTAGCCATAACTGAAAGAAAAATACAAGATCTCTATGTTTATGAATTGATTGAGCCTAAAGATTTGAATTTTAATCTAAAGATTCTTTCACTATTTTAGTCGAATTGGTAGTCTCTATTTTCAATTCGAAGAATTACCTTAATTTCTTAACGGGTACTAAAATCCACACAGACTGCATACAAGTCCGAAGATGGCTCGGTCAATCCATATGCATCTATGGGTAGGTTCTCAATCAATTATTTTTCCAAATAATTTTTAGTAATTAATTTTACCTCAAATTTTATTTTAGTAGGTGATGGGCCTCCACTGAAAGTTTCGGTTAGGTCAAACTATTAACATGAACCTACTCAGTGTTTCTAACTAACGAATGATTGGGTTCGAAGATGGCTCGATCAATCCAACCATCATCAGATAGTACAACAGAGTCATTATATGATGAATGATAATTCCATCATTCAGAGAGAACACAAGACGGATGGCACCCGCAATGTCAATCAAAAATAATAGATCCATTATTATTCATCTTAATGGAAGGCTATGATCTAATTATCTCTATAACTAGCTCATTTTATGGACTTAATAATTTAGAAGATTTAAGAATCAGTTTAGAGAAGAAATGAGAAGAGATCAATCAGTAAATCACAATTCTCTCACTGACTTCACCAAGTCATTAAATTGGATTAAGATCATGCTGGTTAAACTGGCACCTAGATCAGTCACACTGATCAACCTTAATGACATGGATCAACTCGAATCACTTAGCGGCCTAATCAAGACATAATTCAACAAATTGATTAGATAAGTGAAATCGGTGGGAGGGTTTTCTAAACTTGCCTTAGACACCATCGAAATAGTCAGATAAATCACTCTCAATTAAAAACCATCGGTCGAAATGCCGAACTTACCTTAGACATCAATTGGTTAATTAGTTTCAATTTGACCAACCTAATGATTCGGGTTCAACCACTGAGCCATAATCAAGATCGATTTGGTCTAATCAAGGACATGGACTTGACCATCTATAACTATTGTATTGGTTCTAGAAAAACTATGATTTAATCTAATTCAATATTTGGTTAGATTTAATCAATTTCTCTAGTTAGTCCATTAACTCTTTGATTCTAACCCTAGGTCTAACCCAATTAAGAGGACCTGATTTGAGCTAACCCATGCCCCTTGTTTTATGTAATGTCATTAAATCTTAAATCATAATTCTAAATCTAATCAACTCAGTACTTAATTCTCAATTAAGTTTTGCATCAACATGGTTAAGGTTATGGTTTGAAACAATTTCATCCTTTCATTTTGTAAATAATTTATAATAAATTTTATGTAAAAATTTTTTATTCTAAAACTAAATTGACTCAATTACTATTGAGCTGGCTATATAAAGAGACTAGATCGACTCAGTTCAAAATTAGGTCGGCTCAGTAATTGTGCAAGCATGATTCAAAGAGTTTCAGATCTTTAAATTCTTATATAACACTAAAATAAAATCAATTATAATACTTTTAGATCATATCTAAATTTTTTTATAATTTAAGATTTTATTTTTTTATGATTAAAATAATTTTAATCACATAGATTAAATATCTTACATTTCATACAACTTTGTATCACATACAACAAACCTAAAGTTTCAAGATCTAAGATTTTGCAGAAAAATAAATTTTTTCTTTCATATTTTTTTTCATGGGATCTAATCACATGGTACCCCTACACATCATAAAAGTACCCCATCGAATGAGAAGAGAGGGCCTTTAAACTCTTCTTGCTCTTATGATCGGATGGCCTGGTGATCAACCCAATCCAAGTACTTACTAATCAGATCATCTAATCTAATCATATATCATATATGTATGAATTTAGATCTAATCTAAATTATATTAGATCTGATTATAATCTTAGATCATATCTAAATCAGATCATAAATATCACATGCATGATATAAAATCAGACTTTATCAACAATCAGCACAAACTAGGACAATCTTTTCACTGTAAGGGGTAAACCTTACAGCAGGACAACCTTATATCAGTTTGTGCGATCAACTATTAATTAAATTTAGATCTAAGATATCACATATCAGATCTAAATAAAATTAAATTTTAGATTTGTTATGCATATAAATCATGTCATATAGAACCTACGCTCTGATACCACTGTTGGGATGCGTAGGCGATTTCATGCATGTATTTCAAAAATTTTTTAAAAAATTATAGTGAAAGATAACTAAATTAATCAAATTAATCTAATATATATATGATCTAATTATCAAATCAACCTACTCTAAGATCTATAACATGTTATGTTGCATATAAAATCTGAAATAATCCGAAGATAAAATCAGCATGCATGCATGTGAGCAGTAGATCACATCTACTTCTAATCTAAGTTCAGAACTCCATACCTGATCACGGATCGGTGATCTCCACTACTAAGAGATATGATGGAGAGGATCTTTGCTGGTTGCTCATAGCCGCACACGCATCCGACTTCTATGAAAAATCCACTCGAAGCTTCGATCTGATCGATCTTCTCGAGAGTGCTAGCTCGCGTGAAGATCTTCTTCTTGACTGATCTGGATCTTTTCTTTAAATCTCTAAAACCTTTCCAGAGATTGAAGATGGACTCCTAGAGGAGCTAAAGAGATGAAAGGAAGATGAAGAAGAAAATAATTTTTTTCTAATTATTCTCTTTTCCTAAATCTTTAGAACCAAAAATCTGAAACTCAGATTTTTGCACACACCCCAAGAAGGAGGACCCTCCTCTCTATTTTTTATGTTATGAATCATACCCAAACTTCTACCATGTGAAGAGCTCCTTTCTGGTATCTTACATGCACAAAAGAAACCACAAAAACCCCTTTTATAGGCATGTAAAAAGGTGGGGTGAAGAGTCCTAATGATCCTTGACTGTTACAGGATTCTGCCTCCCTTCATAATTCCACATCCAAAAATATACCAAAAAGATATAGAACACCCCTTTCTATATTTTTCAATAGTAAATCAATTCTCTGACTAATCTCCCACAAAACATCTCCTCAAAATGTCACACATATAAGGTGAAAGAAATTTTTTGGCGTGGAGAGTTGATCTGGACGAGAATAGATTCTCCTGATAAGGAATATTTTGAAATCTAATTTTAGAACCTTCTTTTTATCAAAACCAAATCAGATTTAGACGTGAGATAGATAAGGAAAAAAAGTCTTTGGTGTAAAAAAATATCATACAAAATAATTTTGTGTGTGGAGATATATGACGTGCAAACTGGGTTGGCATAGGGAGAAGAGTCCTATTCCAATAAGGACTCTAATTTTTTTTTTTTGAATCCAAACCAAATCACATCTGGTTTAGCCCAAATAAAATATATGAAATTTAATCTAATTAGGTTCATAAATTTTGAAGTAAATTTTAATTAAATTAAAAATTGATTGAACCAAAATTCTAATCAAATCAGAGATAATTCTCTCTTAGCGATTAGGTTATCTCACAACCTAATCAGGTCAAACCTAATTGAATCCAATTCAATTAAATTTTATTTAATCCTCTTTACTTAATTAAATTGAGCTAATAAGTAATCTAATTGCTTATTAATTCTCTATTAATTTACTAACACTTGATAAATTAATTTATTATAACTTTTGCATAAGGTTAACCATCAATCAAATTGATGATTAAGCCCTTGAATGATTCTCAATCGTTGATCAGCCACATGATCAGTCAGAAACTTCTTTTAAATATAATCCTATAGGTTCGAACCTAAGCCGATAGTACAGGAACACCTTCTTGAACCAATTAATGTAACCATCTAGCAATGATGACCTGACATCCGGATAGGTCGAATGATGGCGAAGCAACATTCAAGAACCTATTGGTGTATGGTTACCGTATAATTCATCCATTGGATCCTAATGCTCAAGGACAACCTAGAATTTAACTGTCAATCCTAGATAAGTCATCCATATTGTATTTCAACCTTTTTCAAATCCATCACATGGATTATCTGGATCCAGGTTTTGCTAAATTGAAATACACTGATGCATATCTCTAACTAATTTGGAGGAGTCAATCCCATCTTGACTTATGCACCGACTTGACAAATACTTGACTATACCCAAAAATCTTCCATCATTGAATTAAAAACTTAGTTAGTCTAACACCAAAGTACAGTGAGTTGCTTGCAAATCACTGTGATTATCTCAGATCGGAGGGACACTTATATCCATATCCTTCGCGAGCTACCCTTGACAGCAGAGTATTCCACAGTTGGTCATGTTCAGTGATGATGTACTCCTACATCTCACCTGCATACCATATCAGTGTCTCCATACTATTTGGTTGTGAGGACAACCAACGTATATGGCATACAATGACCTACACTTAATATCACTATCGTCCTAGTAATAGCATATCGTTTGGTCGTGAACCAATTTACAGACTACGCGATAAATCCTTCTTTATCGATAAAAGTAGTCTTAAGGACTTCATCACAATATAAGAGTTTATTAGAAGATATATCATTGTGATAAAAAATATCAAATAATTTTTATTATTTATCAATTTATATATATTTATAATTAGTATAATCGTCAAATGATTGACTTTATGACACAATTTCCAACACAGACAACCTATCTTATCGACCATAACCTCTTTTTTTGCATCGATCATGAATCTTTGTTTCTTTACATGGTTGTCTAAATTCTTAGAGATTGTTTCATATCTTCCTTGCAGCATAGTAAATCTCCCTCCATAAAATAGTAGGAATTGAATTCTCGGTCCCCCAACCCCCCCATTAACTAGAATCATCATTGACTCAAATTATAACTCCTAGTTCCTACCTATCGTATTACCATGATACACATCCTTTTGGCATGCTTTATTTTCAAAATACTTAACTTACCCTTTGACTATATCCCTTGTTAGAAATGATCCCAGTTCCTTCATTCCACCATCCTATTGCATCAAAAAATCCCTCTTCCTGAGATCGGAGATCACAATTTTCTATTACATCGCAAAAACCCGATATCCTTCACACATGCTAAAGTTACCTATTTAGGTGTTCTTCTTGGCATTCCAAAATTCTATTTGATTCAGGTTAAAGATTATTGTGATTATCATGATACTAAGATTCAGGTTATGTTACAATTTCCTTACAGCTCATCCTAAGTCTCTCCTCCACACCTAAAATCTATTTTACTTCTCCAAGCCCTAAAACCTTTCTTCCTATTTGATTACATTCTCCTTTTATTGTCTCTTTAAAAAAATTGCAGCATAAATTTTCATTACCTATTCATTCTTGTGGAAGAGAAATCCTTAGAATAAAATCTAATTTTTAAACGACCTCATCTAGCTTTCTAATAGTTATGGATTTCAAAGACATTAGAAATCCCATATTGATGGCTGTGTGTGCTCTTATAGTAGTGATACCCACATCATTTCAATTTAATAAGATACAACTCTTAATTATGTTATTAATGAAATAGTCGAGAGATGGAAGCATCTATCCCCTTCAATGATAGATATAAAATTCTATATTCTTAATAATTCGAGAATGCTTGTTATGCTCATGGCGGATAAAAATATTAAGAATATGTATAAAATATATCTCATATTAAAAGCTTCGATACTTGACACGGTTGTATCTTATTCTACGTTTGTGACTGAGTCACCTAACATGATAAGCAATATGAGGTAATACAAAATTTATTTGTAGTATATTTTAGCATTCTCATTTTTAATTAGTTTGTTTGTGCATTTATATATAGTTATGGTATGAATATAAATAATTATGATCTATGTATAAGTACAAAATTAGTTGGCAATAAGTTGAAATAATGATCTTTTTTTATTGTAGGGATAGTGGTCTATCCCAGATGCTAGACATACATATTGCTGAAAAAATGGTCAAAAGAATAATTCATCGTATTTTCCTCATTTGCCTAATCGGATCGAGAAGAAGACATATTTTCTTCAATCCACTCAATTCAGATCTCTTCAAGAAAGGATAGAAGAAGAGGAGAATTTTTGAAAGTAAGGCTCAAGTACATCCCTTTTCTGTCTCTTTTTTTTCATTGATTAAAAATGAGGTACATACCTTCTATTTATAATAAAGAGATAAGCCCTATACAAATAGATCGGATTCCTCTTCTAGTTCTAATATGACTCTTTTACCTAAAATAGATATGTCTAGTAGAAATAATCAAAAAAAAATTAAAATATTTTAAGAGATAGATCTCAACTTTTATATCAACTCTATCTTCTGTCACTGTACCGGATTCTTCTCAGATTGGAAGCTACATTTGGTCAAAGTCTTATCCAAAGAAAAATTTATGGATTAACAGGCCCATTTTGGGGCCAGATGAAGGAATTTCATCCTAGTCATTAAGGGCACCACTCTTTTAGCGGGATGGTGTCACATCATAGATCTTGAAAAATTTTTTAATTTTTAAAAAGGCATTGAAATCGAATATTGTATGATCAAGTTTTGTCCTCTAGAAGTTTGGCTTACGAATTGACTTTTCGATATAATAGATCTTGCTCCTAAATCTAGTTCAGCCCTATCTATAATGATCAAAGTGGTCCACACCGAGTTCAAGGATCTTTTTGCTTAGGGCTCCCTCTATTTAGGAGATTTAGCAGATTTTTGCTTAGGGCTCCCTCTATTTAGGAGATTTAGCTCCGCTAAATCAAAACTGAAGGTGGGGAGATGCTTTCTCCCCCATCTAATGGTTGAACTACTTGACTTTGCTTGAGGATGGTTTCTGATCTTGTTCTTCTTTGCTCAAATCTTAGTGAATCACTTGATCTGTTTCTGCATCTTGATTGTGTGGTAGGGATACTTCTTGTTGTCATTCCTCACTATTGACAATATCTATAGTGACTTCTCTTCGATCTTGATCTTATTTGCCAGTAAGATCGAAGAGGAGTCACCATAGATATCGTCAACAATGAGGAAGGACATCAAGAAGTGTTCCTACCATAAAGTCAAGTTGTGAGAGTAGACAAAGTGGTTCATCAAGACTCAAGAGCAAAGAAGTGCAAGGTCAAAAATCATCCTCGAACAAAGTCAAGTGGTTCAATCATGAGATGGAGGAGAAGGATATCTCCCCACCTTCAATTTTGATTTCACAAGAGCTAAATCCCCTAAACAAATGAAGCTCTGATCCAGGAGAATAATCAAACTTGGTGTGAACCACTTTGGCCATTACGAATAGGGTTGGATAGGGTTTAAGAGTAAAATCTACCACATCAGAAAGCTAATTTACAAGCCAAACTTTTAGAGGCCATAACTTTATCATACGACATCTGTTGCTCAGATATAGAGCCCAAGAGGAGGGGTGAATTGGATCTTTTTGAAATTTTAAAGATTGAACTACTTAAACAATGTGCCAAGGTGAAGAGTGAAGTGTATCAACTTACAATAGAAACAAAATCAAACACAAATAAGAAGTAACCAAGTAATGAGCACAAAGAACAAGATAAGAGAGGCAAACACAACAAACACAAAAGATTTATAATGGTTCGGTGCCAACCTTGCACCTACATCCACTCTCCAAGTTCCTACTTGAAAATTCAATCCACTAAATGGATAATAATGGATTATACCATGTCGGATACCTTTGATCCTTGCCTTTCAAGCAAGAACATTTATTTTTCGGATACAAGCCAACCTTCAACACCTCGATTCAGGGTTCGGATCAATTCAAATGAGTTTTGAAACCCCCTCAAAACTCAAACACCTAAAAATTATTTGAAAAAAAATAGAGTATATAAATTTTAGCACACAAACCCCTTAAATATGCACAATAAAAGCAATAGAAATATAATACTTAAGGAGTGGAAGCCTTTGCTGTACACTCTCAATGAATTTCACACTTGATTGCTGCTGGAAAGTGGTTGGTGAGGTGCTTAAATGCTTCAATCTCTCTCTTAGGGCTGAAAATAATTTTTCTTAGATTTAATCTTTGAGCTTGCAAAATTTTTATGATTTTCTACTTCAAGAGAGTATTTATAGTTACCATTTACCCTTGAGAATGTCTTCGAGTTGGTTTAGAGCTGTTGGAGTATATTTAATCCATATTAAATGCATCAAAAACAGACTGAAAACTAGCCGTTATGCGAGTTCGCAGAAATGGGGCATCCCAAATGGCCAGACAGAAGGTCCTGCTTTCTGTTTTGGTCTTAGGGTCTCAGGGGGGCATCTCAATTATATGGGGCATCCCAAGTGGGTCATCCCACAGTGTGCCATGACCCAAAATGCTGCGTGCCAGCTGCCAACAGAAGAAGATGACCCAGGTGGATCGTTCCATCATGTTCTAACCCAGTTTTTCATGCATTTAAGGTTCAAAATTTACCAGAACTCATCCAAATGCTCTCAAATGAATTCAAATCAGTCTGAATACTCTCAAAAGCCTTCAAAGCTTCACCAACTTACTGAAACTTTAACTTTTGACATAGTTGATGAAGCTTTTCAAACCTAATCTCTTGGACTACCTAAAACATCATAAAAATAATCTTCAAACATAGAAAACTCATTAGTAGTCCCCTCAAATAGTTTGTGATCATCAAAATCAATTCTTGGAGTAACAATCTCTCTCTTTTTGATGATGACAAAATATTTAAGTGTTCATAAAAAATATCTTTAAAGCTTAAGTAATTTGGATTTGTGAAGCACTAGAAGAACTATGTCAAGAGTTCAATCATAGAGGATCATGATATACAAACTTTAATGAATTAACTCATTTAGCTCAAACAATTTATGAATGAATTAGAGAATTTCTAAAGATTATCCCTATTCAATCAAATTTTTTTTCTTTCTTGTATGGATTAGATTATTTTAATTATTCAAAAATAAATCTCTCTTTTTCTTATATAAAAAGTGTATATAAAAAAATTCTTTGATTCTAGTATCAGAGCAATATATATGAGAAGGTATATCTCTTTTCTTTTTCTTGTCTTAATGTTAAAGTAAGAGTAAAACAATGAGAGAAAAAATTAAAAATGAATGTATCGAGTCAATTTGGTATCAGTGTAAAAGTAAGATTAGTAGAGCATTTAAGATAACTAAGTTGATCAGAGCAATTTTTCAAATAGTATCAAAATAAACATAAAAATGGATATATCAGAGTTTAAAAAAAATATGAATCAGTATCAGAGCTATTTTTTAAAAAATGGGTGAAATAGTATCAGAGCTTTTACTATTTAATATAGAATACTGTATCAGAGTAAAATTTGTTAGAGAGCTTAAAAAGAGTAAAAGATTTTCAAAAGATTTTAAGAACTACATCATTTTCACACTTTATCATTATTTCTCCCTCAAATACATTATTTTCTCTATTTACCTTTATTTCTCCCCCTTTATCATTATTATATATTTTTTTATATTTCATTATTTCTCTCTCTTTTTGACATCATCAAAAAGAATAAACTAGAGGAGTAGGATGTTCATGGTGTTAAATCAAGTATCAAGAAAATAGAGCATGATACCACATTCATCCATCCAACAAGAAATGATACTAAGCATTTATTCATCCAAAGAGACAATAAATATTCATCCAAAGAGACATGAGTAAAAAGGAAACAACCTCATTCATATACACCAAAATAGAGGTTACAAGAGTCATAAAGAGCATAAAGCTCTCATATATCCAATCTATAAAATATAACTAAGTAATCTAATACAAAATAAAGTCAGAGAGACTGGGCATCGAGCACGAGATCAAGAAAGGTGAGACATGATCAACCTCATCCTCGATTGAAGGGTCTGGACTGAGAGGAAGAAGTCAGAGGATGAAAAGCAATAGGCTAAACAAAGGCTGGCTCACTAGATGCAGAGGGTCTAGACTGAAGCTGAGTCCTGATGGCATCAAGCTGGGATAAAATCTCCCTCACAGTAATTTGGAGCCCATCTAGATCAGCAGATAGGAAGTCTCTGGAGTCTCTGATGTCTATCCGAAGCAACTCAAGAGAGGAACAAAGCTGACTGTGGAGTCTCTCTATCTCTTGAGCTAGGTCATCCATCTACGGCATAGAAGAAGTCAATGTGCCCACTCCAGTAGAGAGAGAGAGACTACAATCCATCTGACCTCCCTCTCAATATTGAAAATTCTGTCATTGAATCTGAGAAGGGAGCACTCCACACCCTCCAATCTAATGCTCAGGTCTGATAGAAGCTCCATCAACGAGGAAATATGTGGCACAATAAATGAATCCAATGATGGAGCAGAGAAGGCACTCGAAGAGACAAGGTGAAACTGTTGTGGCTGCTGCTGTACCTACTGCTGTAGAATTTGCTCCTGGTATAGCTGAAACTGATGGAGCTACTGCAGAATCTGATCCTAAAACTGCTGCTGCTGAAACTGGTGAGACTGAAGAAGCTGATCCTGAAATCGCTGCAGCTGAATAGATAAAATCTCTATCACTCTCTCAGCTAGCTGTCTCATATCAACATCTCTCAAACTGAAAATAGGCATGGTATAACTAGATGGGGGGACTTTAACCAAGGATCTTGCCTCAGGCTCTGAAATATAGTGAACAACTGGACTCAGTTTGGGCACAGGAGAAGATGGACCATCCCCCTCAGCATGCTCCTCATCCTCATCACTATCCTCCTCTGCAGCATGACTCTTGGCCCACCAACCATCCACTCTCACAAATCCCATCTTCCTAAGAGAGTGGTTGTTGTAGGTGTCAGTGTATGACAGCCTACAAACAGCCTCTCCATCAAAACTGACTCTATCTTCTCTAAAGATAACTGTGAGGGCCATACCATAGGGCAAGGAGGCCTTGGACCTGTTCAAGGCATCCCTCATAGCATCAAACATCAAAAATGGAAGGTTCAGAGGAGACTCTGAAACAATATGTTGCATGAGACATATGTCTCTCTCCGTCATCAGATCATATCTTCTCCCTCTAGGGAAGAAAATTCTAGAAACCATATGGTGGAGCAGTCTCATCTCCACACTCAGATTCTTAGCTTCAATTTTTAGAAAATCTTCCACATCATCCCTCTCAAGTATGGTCCTAAGTCTAACTTCTTTCTTAGGCAGTTCATCCAAACAACTATCTTCACAGGGTATTTGAAGCAATCTACCTAGTCTTGGAGCATTTAAAATAATCTGAACACCCTTAACAGTAGATTTTAAGACTCCCTCAAAGAAAAATAGATTGGAATAAAATTCCTTCACCAAATCTATGTAAACTGGTTCGGACAAGCTCAAAAAAAATTTCCAACCTTGCCGAATCATCTTCTCCCCAATAGAAAATCCATCTTGCCTTAAAAATTCCTACCCAATGCAACTTTTCTAGCAGACAAGGAGATCTTACTTGGTGTCACAGGAGGTGAAGCATGAGGTGGCTCTTGAGCAATCTTCTTCCTTCTCTCCTCAGCCTCCAAGAATCTCACAGACTTTCTCCTTTGCGGCATCCTCATCTTGGGGGCCATGAAGCAAAAAGATGATGAAAAGTGGTCTAGAGAGTGGAGAAGGGTTGGAGTGAACCGAAATAAAAAAGAAGAAGAGAGTTTTTGAGTGATTTTCCACGGATTTGATGGCTAGGGCTTGAAGATTTGGAGAAAACTGAAAATGACCTGTGAGAAAGATAGATTTGGGAAGAATGAGTTTTGATTTGGAGGGATTTTGAGGTTTTTGGGAGAGCAAGGATGTGGATTTTTGATTGGGACAAGAGGGAGAGGAGAAGGCTTGAAATTTGAGGCATCCCAACTCTCTGTTCTATTGAAAAATGATCGGGTAGGCTCACTTATAAGTAACCAACCCACATGAATAGGATGTCTCATGGGACGCCCCATTCAGGGCTCTTTCAGGCGATGGAGAAAATGATTTAAATAGAGAGAAAAATTAAAAAAAATTAAAAAATGGTCACATCGAGTTGAGAAGGTTATGGAGGGCTTGTAAATTTTGATGTAATTTTTGATAGAAAATTTCAACGGATAAAAATCCAAGAAGGTATATGAATAGTATTGAAGAATTTTTAAATGACTTGAAAAATCTTCAAAAAATGATAGATGGCTCCCAAAATTAGGATAATGAAATTACAAATTTTTAGAAGAATTTTGGGAGGAATTGTGATAGAAATTCAAATAGAAAGATCTAAGATGCTCAATTCTCTCTTAATTTCATAAAATTTATTTTCATTAAGGGTTTTAGTAAAAATATCAGGTAATTAATTTTTGATATTTATGTATTTAAGCATTATATTATTACTTTAAACATGTTCTCTTATAAAATGATGTCTAATTTCAATATGTTTTGATCTAAAGTGTTGAATTGAATTTTTGGTTAAATTGATGGTACTAGTGTTATCACATTTTATGAGAATATTTTTAAGTTCAATGCCAAAATTTATGAGCTGTTGCTTAATCCACAAGATTTGAGCATAGCAACTTCCAGCTGTAATATATTTGACCTCGACCATAGACAAGGCTATTGAATTTTACTTCTTGCTAAATCAGGAGATTAAGTTTACTCCTAGAAATTGACAAGTTTCACTAGTACTTTTTCTATCAAGTTTACATCCAGCAAAGTCAGCATCTGAAAAACCTATTAAGTCCATAGATGATCGTTTTGAAAACCAAAGACCTAGGTTTTGTATTCCTTTTAGTATCTAAAAATTCTTTTAACAGCATTTAAGTGTGATTGTTTAGGGTTTGATTGATATCTAGCACACATACATATACTGAATATTATATCAGATCTACTTGCAGTCCGATATAATAAAGATCCTATTATACCCCTATAAAGTTTTGTATCAACACTCTTACCATGCTCATCCTTTTCTAATTCACATGAAAGAGTCATAGGGGTACTTACAATTTTTGAGCTCTCCATTCCAAATTTCTTTAAAAGCTCTCTTGTGTACTTATTTTGGGTGATGGAGATCCCTTCCTTTATTTGTTTGATCTGGAGTCCGATAAAGAATGTGAGTTCTCCCATCATGCTCATTTTGAACTCTGCCTGCATAAGCTTGGCAAATTCTTGGCACAAATTTTTATTAGTAGACCGAAATATAATGTCATCAACATATATTTGTATGACTAGAATTTCTTTAGCTTTTCTTTTTATAAAAAGGGTAATACCAATTTTTTCTCTTAAAAAATTATTTTCTAATAAAAACTTACTTAATCTTTCATACCAAGCTCTAGGAGATTGTTTTAATCTATATAATGCTTTGTTTAATTTAAATACATGATCTGAAAATTTATGATTTTCAAAATCAAAGGATTGTTCAACATAAACTTCTTCAGCAATATAACTATTTAGAAAAGCACTCTTAACATCTATTTGAAATAAATTAAAATTTATAAAGCAAGCAAAAATAAGTAGCATTCTTATAGCTTCTAGTCTAGCAACAAAAGCAAATGTTTCATCAAAATTAATTTTTTCTTATTAATTATATCCTTTAGCAACTAATCTTGCTTTATTTCTTATAACATTTCCATCTTCATCTAATTTGTTTCTATATACCCATTTGGTTCTTATTATTGGGTGATTTTTAGGTCTTGCAACTAGTGTCCATACATTATTTCTTTCAAATTGATTTAATTCTTCTTGTATGATAATTATTCAGTTATTATCTTTTTTAACTTTATCTATTATTTTAGGTTCTAAGTGAGAAACAAAAGCTACATAATTACAAACATCTCTAAGTGAAGATCTAGTTCTTACACCTTGTGTCGAATCATCAATTATTAATTCTTTAAGGTGATTGTGGACATACCTCTATTTTTTTGAAAGATTACCTATGTCTTAAGGTTGCTCTTGAATGTTCTGATCATTGATATTTTCATCCTCATATTTTTGATCCATCTAAACCTTATTTTGTTGATCCGAGTCATTTAGGGTGAGTTCCTTCATTCCATCTTCTACGATACCTGCATCATCAGCACCCTCTCTCTTCCTTGATGAAAGATCATTAGTTTCATAAGAAACAATATGAATTGACTCTTCCACTACTAATAATCTTTTATTAAATACTTTAAAAGCTTTACTAGAAGTGGAGTAACCAAGAAAGATAGCTTCATCAGATTTAGCATCAAATTTACCTAAGCTATCTTTGTCATTATTCAAAATAAAACACCAGCAATCAAAAATATAAAAATAACCTATATTAGGCTTTCTACCCTTCCATAGTTCATAAGGTATTTTCTTTAAAATTAATTTTATTAAGGTATGATTTAGAATGTAACATGCTGTGTTAATTACTTCTGTCCAAAAGTACTTTGGGAGCTTGCTTTCACATAGCATTGTACATGCCATTTCTTCTAGTATTCTATTTTTTTTTCAACTACTCCATTTTGTTGTGGTGTTCTAGGTGCTAAAAAATTATGATTTATGCCTTTTTCATCATAAAATTTTTCCAAGTCTTTATTTTCAAATTCAATTCTATGATTACTTTGAATAGAAATAATTGGTAAACCTTTTTCATTTGAAAATTTTCGGCAAAACTTAGAGAATGTAGAAAATACTTCATCCTTAGAAGCTAAAAATAAAATCTAAGTAAAACACAAAAAATCATCAATGATTACAAAATCATATCTTTTTCTTCCTAGACTAGTTATTTGTGTAGGACTAAATAAATCTATATGCAAAAGTTCTAGAGGTTTAGAAGTTGAAATAATATTTTTAGATTTAAAAGAAACTCTTGTTTGTTTACCTAATTGGCATGTATCACATATTTTATCTTTATCAAAATTAAGTTTTGGCAAACCAAAAATCAAATCTTTTTTAATGATTTTAGAAAGTGTATGCATGCTAATATGTGTAAGCCTACGGTGCCAAAGCCAACTAGTCTCATTAATTTTAGCATTCATAACCATAAGACATTGCATGCTTTGTAAAGAGAGATTATCCAAATCAATCATGTAAATATTTTCATATCTATGTCCAATGAATCTAGTGCTAGCATCAGTGGGACTAGTTACAATGCACATAGATGATCCAAAAACTACTTTATAATCTTTATCACACAATTGACTAATACTTAACATGTTATGTTTAAGATCATCTACAAGTAAAATATTTTCAATGCAAGTGGAGGGAGTGATACCAATATTTTCGATACCGATGATTTTTCCTTTGCCATTGTCTCCAAAGGTGACCATCCCTCCATTCTTGGCTTCTGATGTGATGAATTACGATTCATCACCTGTCATGTGTCTTGAGCAACCACTATCAAGATACCACTTTTTTTTTGTTGCTTGGGATGCAAGACACACCTACACACATGAGATCAAATTTTAACTTTAGGTACCTAAGCTAACTTGGGTTCTTTGGGATTAGTCACAATGATTCTTTTTGGAACTCATATTTTTTTAACCTTTCTACCATTAAATTTGTTTGATGAACATGTATATGCTTTATGTCCTACCATGCCACATCTAAAACAAGTAATATTTGATAAATTTCTTGTGGATTCATTAACAAAAATATTTTTGAAGGACTTTTGTTTTCTTAGAGTATTGTAGCCAAGTCCTGCTTTATCATATACAGTCTTTTGACTGTCAATAATCATCTGAAGTTTATTTAAACTTAAAGTAAATTTATCAACTACAAATTTTAACTTTGATATCTCTTCCTTTAGTTTTTTATTTTCTTTTATAAGAGTTTTATTTTGACTAAAGAGTTCATTTTTTTCTTTTATTAGTGATTGATTCTTTAGATCTAATTCTTTATTTTTCTTATCAATTTCTTCTTTTTCATTACTTAATTCATGGTTTCTTGATTTTAGATTTTTATTTTTAATTTTTAATTCTTTTAAGTCATTTAAGAGTTCATGAAAAGCTTCTAATAATTCATCATAAGTAAATTCAGGTTGAGTTTCAGATGATACCTCATTTTCGTGCGCCATAAGGCACAGGTTGGCTTCTTCCTGAATTTTTTCATCAGTGATAGAGTCGTCACTGTCACTCCATGTAGCCATCATGGCTTTCTTCTTCTTGAACTTCTTTTGGCCTTTCTTGAGCTGAGGGCATTCTGATCCGAAATGGCTAGGCTTCTTGCACTCATAGCAAATTATGGGCTGCTCCTTTTCTTTCTCTTTACTTGGCTTCTCCTTAGCTGGTAACCTTCTCTTGGTCCCTTGTCTTTTTCTTCTCATGAATCATCTGAATTTTCTAGTGATCAGGGCCAAGTCCTCATCTTCTTCACTGTTATTTGATTTTTCTGAGTCATCTTCTTCTTGAGCTATTGACTTGAGGGCTATAGTCCTCTTTCTTCAGGTTTCCTCCTTAGTATGCTGTTTCATGGTCAGTTCATAGGTCATGAGGGATCCAAGCAGTTCCTCCAATGATAGAACATTCAAGTCCTTGGCCTCTTAGATTATAGTGACTTTCGCTTCCCATAATCTTAGTAATGATCTGAGCAATTTTCTCACAAGATCACTGTTAGAGTAACATTTGTCAAGATTTTTTAAGCCATTTATGATGTCAATGAACCGAGTGAATATTTGAGTTATTAATTCTTTAGGTTTCATTTTAAATAATTCATAGTTGTGTACAAGTATATTGATTTTAGATTCTTTTACTTGATTTGTCCCTTCATGTGTGACTTCTAGTCTATCTCAAATTTCTTTAGCAAAAATGCATGTAGAAATGCGATTAAATTCATTAGCATCCAAAGCACAATATAAAATATTCATGACTTTAGCATTGAGCTGAGCCATTTTCTTATCAAAATCATCCCATTCATCTTCCAGCTTAGGGATAGACATGCCATCAATTAATTTGGTGGGTGTGTGTGGTCCATTTACTATGACACCCCACATGTTATAGTCAAGTGCTTGAATAAAAATTCTTATTCGAGCTTTTCAATAGGTGTAGTTTGATCCATTGAAAAGTGAAGGTCAATTTGTGGATTGCCCCTCGAATAGGGATGTACCAAATTAGGCTATCATGGATCTTTAGCTCTTGATGGTTAAATTAAGCAAAAACTAGAGCATCGGGCTCTGATACCACTTGTTGCCCAGATATGGAGCCTAAGAGGAGGGGTGAATTGGATCTTTTTAAAATTTTAAAGATTGAACTACTTAAACAATGTGCCAAGATAAAAAGTGAAGTATATCAACTTGCAATAGAAACAAAATCAAACACAAATAAGAAGTAAGCAAGTAATGAGCACAAAGAACAAGATAAGAGAGGCAAGCACAACAAACATAAAAGATTTATAGTGGTTCGGTGCCAACCTTACACCTACATCCACTCCCCAAGTTTCTACTTGGGAATTCAATCCACTAAATGGATAATAATGGATTACACCACATCGGACACCTCTGATCCTTGCCTTCCAAGCAAAAATATTTGTTTCTCGGATACAAACCAATCCTCAACACTCCAATTCAGGATTTGAATCAACCCAAACGAGTTTTGGAACCCCCTCAAAACTCAAACACCCAAAAACTGTTTGAGAAAAATAGAGAATACAAATTTTAGCACACAAACCCCTTAAATACACATAATAAAAGCAATAGAAATATAATCCTTAAGGGGTGGAAGCCTTTATTGTACACTCTCAATGAATTTCACACTTGATTACGGCTGGAGAGTGATTGGTGAGGTGCTTAAATGCTTTAATCTCTCTCTTAGGGCTGACAATGGCTTTTCTCGAATTTAATCTTTGAGCATGCAAAAATCTTGTGATTTTTCACTTCAAGAGAGCATTTATAGTTATCATTTATCCTTGAGAATGTCTTAAAGTTGGTTTAGAGCAGTTGGAGTGTGTTTAATGCACAATAAATGCATCAAAAATAGACTGAAAACTAACCGTTACGCATGCTCGCAGAAATAGGATGTCCCACTAGCATTGGGGCATCCCAAATGGCCAAACAGAAAATTCTGCTTTCTGTTTTGGTCTCAGGGTCTCAGAGAGGCGTTCCAATTATATGGGGCATCCCACAGCATGTCATGACCCAAAACGTTGCATGCCGGCTGCCAACAGAAGGGGATGACCTAGGTGGATCATCCCATCATGTTCTAATCCAATTTTTCATACATTTAAGGTTCAAAACTTATCAGAACTCATCCAAATACTCTTAAATAAATTCAAATCAGTTTGGACACTCTCAAAAGCTTTCAAAACTTTACCAACTTACTGAAACTTTAATTTTTGGCATATTTAATGAAGCTTTTTAAACTCAATCTCTTGGACTACCTGAAACATCATAAAAATAATCTCCAAATATAGAAAACTCATTAGTAGTCCCCTCCAATAGTTTGTGATCATCAAAATCAATTCTTGAAGCAATACCATCTGATTTCAATGATTTTTTTTTTAAATTGGATAATTTTTTAAGATCTATAATATGATGCCACCCTAGTAAGAGAGTGACACTCCTAGCAATCAAGATGATATTCCTTCATTTGAGCCCCAAAATGGGCCAATCAACCCAAAAATTATCCTTTCGACTAAGACTTTGACTAAGCATAGCCTTCAATTCAAAAAAAATTGGAGCGACAAGAGGCAAAATTGATGTAGAAGTTGATATCTACCATCTGAAGAGTCTTATCTTTTTCTAGATTATTTCTACTAGATACTTCTATTTAAAGTAAAAGAGTCCCATTAGAACTAGAAAAGAAATCCGATCCAATTTGAGTAAGAACAAAGCTTGTTATTATAAATAGATGATATGTACTTTATTTTTTTTAATTAATAAAAAAAAGAGAAAAAAATAAAACTTGAGCCTTACTTTTGAAAATTCTCCTCTTCTATCTTTTCTTTGAGAGATCTGAGTTAAGCAGATTGAAGAAAATCTTTCTTCTTCCTGATCGGATCATTGCCAGTTTGAGTAATTTCATTCGAGTTGTCAAAGAAATAAGAGCTACAATCAAAGATAAACCAAGTGCAAAGAATACATTGGATGCTTGAAAAGCTCTATAGAAGGTGTAGGACAAGAATTCAAAGATGTCAAAATCCTTCATAATACAATTTATAATTTCTACATTATAAATTATAAAGATTTTGTGTTTGTGAAGAATAATTGTCAATGTGTGACCATCAAGTGTGCCTATAAAGGATATAGATGACGCCTTCGTTCTTCTCATCTTAGGAATAAAGATAGATTTATAATTAAAACAATGAATAGTGAATATACATCCATAGTAGGGTTGCAAGTTCTATCTCATCCTAAGGCTCGAAGGCATTAGGTTTTAAAAGTTGTGAAGGAGAAATTTCAAGATATGCCTTTGTATAGGCTAAGTGATATTGTAAAAAATATTTATCTAAATAGTGTGGAATTGCCATATCATTAAGTTTGGCATGGGAAAGAGGTTGCTATCAGGGAGCTCTATAGTCAGAGGCATGTATCATATGAATGGATATGATGGTATTATGAATCTATTCTTTAAACCAACCTTGATAGCATAGCAGAGTATGAAACCCCTGAAGATCAATTCAGACATCTATTCATTTCATTTAAAGCCTTAATCATCTATGATATTCATGGATGTAATATTTATTAAGCATAAGGATGGAAGAATTTTACTTGATGCTACAGGCAAAGATGCACAAGATGACATGTTCTCCATAGCATATACTATTGTTGATATAGAGAACAATGACAAATGGGACTAATTTTATTAGAATTTAAAAGGAGACTTAGATTCTTGCATCGACTATCATAGACAATAGTTCATGATTATGATAAATAGATATTAGGGACTTATGAAGACAATACTGAAATATTTTATAGGTAGCTACCATTCATATTGTATCCATCATGTCAAAGATAATTTCAAAGATCAGGTATATAGTATTTTTTCTGAATTTTTAAGTTACATCTTTAAAATATTTGGATTTAGTAAGATACTATTGGTTGCATATATGATCTTTTTATTGTTGTATATGTAGATGCTTGTCCATTATCTGTAGCGGAAAGGAAGATGTTGATTTATTTGTTAAATGCTGCCGCATATACTCTAAGGATGATCATGTTTCAAAGACTAATCAGCAAATTCATAGTGAAAGCCCCAAGAATAAGTAACTTTATCAAACATGCGAAGCCGGAGTGTTAGGCAAATGCAATCTTTCTAGATCCATGCTAAGGTATCATGATATCTAATGTGGCAGAGTGTTCCATAGTTGGATCCTAGAGACTTGGCATCTTCCCATTTCTTAGATGGTTGATCATATGAGACTCAAAATTATATAATTGAGGCATGATAAATGGACTCAAGGATATAGCATCCAAACTCATCTTTGCCCTGACCTTAAAAAAGTGTTGCAGAGAAATGCAGAAAAGGGTCAGAGGTTATCCATCTTTACATCAAGCATCATGATTTATGACATAAAAGACATAAAATACTAATATAAGATTGACCTATAGGAATAGGAGCGAAAATAATATAGATATTATCCATCTGGATGCATTTTCATATTCGAATAATCCGAATATAGATAAAAATTTAAGGATCCAACTAATATCTCTATCTGTATCTATATCCATAAAAAAAAAAAATAGATATGGATATAGATAGATAATTATATGATCCGTATCCTGTTGAAATTTTATAGGTGCTTATGTATGTAGATTTTAATTTTTTTTCAAAATCAAAATGCAGTGGAATAATAGATTAAAACACTTTAAGTCTAAACATGCATATATCATATGTAAGTACCTAAGAATCTAATTCATATGCAGAAATAACATGATCTGATTTTTAATCTAAAAATAAATATACAATTAGATTGCGTACCTATTTTGCTTTTCCATCTTCAAATCTGGATCTTCACCGTAAATCAATCTTCACCTGCGAAGCGATGATCTTGGATGTCTTTCAGAAGGCTCTTTTGAAGCTGCACAAGTATCTGATCTCTACAGATATCCACATAAGGCCTTAATCTGATCAGAAGCCTCAGATCTCATCAGAGTGCTAGCTTCCTTGCAGAGATCGTATCTTGACGGTTAAAGAAAACTCTTCTTTTCTCTCAAAACACTCTTAGAGAAAAAGAAGATCAAGAGGATAAAATCTCTACGTTAGAGAGCTAGAGAAAAATTCTTTCTTCTCTTTTCTTCCATGCATGAGAGAAATCTTTTCTCTTCTTCAAAAATTTTGGATTTAAAAAAAAACTCTTTCTTCTTTCTTCCCTTTTCATGCCATGAAAAAAACTCTTTTTTTTTTTTTTGCATGCCTCCAAGAGAAACTTTTCTTCCTAAAATCAAACCACAAGAAGGAAGACCTTCTTCCTTTCTTCAACCCATGAGGAAGATCCTCTTCCCCACTTTTTCCTCACACCATGATGAGAGCCATCTTTCTCTGATTTTTCTTATGAAAAACAGCAAAGAACCCATGCCTATGATTTTTTGGCATTAAAGACCACCAACAACCTATGCCCAAAACCCCTCTTTTATAGCATGGAATAGGTATTTGGATAGGAGTCTAGCTCCTACCTTTTAGGCGTGTAAGAGAGGCTTATGGTGCGGCCTTTTGTGCGTTGAAATTTCAGTGTGAACTCTTCACGCAAAAGAAGAAATAGCGTGGAGTTTGGATAGGGATCCAACTCCTATTTCTATGGCGTGTAATAGCTCCTTTAATTGTAGCATCAAGAAGGCTTTGGCATGAGATTTCAGCATGAACTCTTTAACGCTAAAATGGGCGCGTGGAGTTGGGTTTCATAGGATGGGCGGCCAAGAATAGGATGAGTCCTAGTCTAAGTGGGACTTTCTTGGTTCTTGATCAAATCCCTAACTAATTATTGGATCAATCCTAATGAACTTAGAAATTGGTTACAATCAAATAACTAATTAGGTCCTAACCCAATTAGGAATCCAATTAGGCCCTAATCTAATTATAAAATTAGTTAGGTTAAACCCCATCAAACTAAGGATTGATTTCTTGTATATAAGGTTATCTCATAACCAATAGGACTTGATTCAATCAAGTCTGTTACCAAATAGGACTTGATCCAATCAAACCCAAATCAAATTAAATTGAATCTTATTCAATTAAATCTAATTTGAACCCCATAGCCCAATCATATTGAGCCCTATTGCAATCCAATTGCAAATTGAATCTTCCTAAAAAATTTACTAAACCTTAGTGAATTGAACATTACAAATTTTATATTGATTTGATCATCAATCAAATGGATAATTAAATCTTATTGCAATTCATAATCACAACTCAACCATTTGATCAGTCAAAAGTTTTTTTTGTGTGTAACCCCATAGGTTCTATATATTCTGTCTGATAGTGAGATATATTGTGATCTCTATTATAATATCATTGAAACTCCTTTCAATATGATGTAATCATTCCAACTCTACCCATCAAAGATCATCGATCATCAAGATGATGCTCATAAGCTTGATATCCACCAGTGATACCTAGCAGTATGTAATGGCAATCCAGTAGAATAAAAGTTATAAACTTCTAAGTACAGTTAACGTGTGATACAGTCCCTCTATCATGAGTCCCGACTAGATGGAGGTCATAGATAACTCATCAAATCCCATCGTCAGTTATATATAAGATTGATTCGACTCGAGTTCATATTGTGAATATGCATGGAAACTCTTTTCCATCAATCATACTGCCTTGGTCAAGAACTTCTGAACTAAGTCTTATAAATCATATAGGACTACTCCTTTCTGTTAAGGTCAATAGATCCCATCTAGATGAACATCCTGCTCCTACAGTGGATCAACTATCACCAACATCCGCTACAAAGATTGATTAAGGCCATGTTTGTGTGTAGTCAGACTCCAGCAATCTCACTGTGAGCAGCTATGGCATTGCAGGTTAAAAAATTAGTCACACTACTGCAGCATCAAAAAAGTCACTAATAAGTGAGCAGATATCCATATGACTTCTCGTATTGATCACGTCTAGTGCTAGTTGTTCTCTAGCAACCATCTGCACTCTCGCTCCAGTATTCCTACATTGTAAACTCGAGACTTAACTATTCGAAGGAAGCGATCCATGTACTGATCTATTTGGATTAATTACCATCTCCATGATGATCCTATGATCAGGAGCAACTTAAGAATTAACCATCAATGACACATGCCTCAAATTCTCAACTCTTTGAGAATATGCATCATTATCTTATTAATTTCTTGGATGATTCATGGACACATACAACATAAATGGTAACAAAAATTATCCGTTAAGTACACAATCATGTTCTAAAATTATGATATGCATCAGTCAAGATTAGATTCTAAGATACATATCTAACAATCTCTCACTTGCACTAAAGCCAATCTGTCATTTACCTAAGCCCCATCTTCTCAAGATAGGCTTCGATCTTCGACGGGCTAAGTGACTTGGGCCTACCATATCCTATGTGGTGTCTACTCTCTGCATCTCTATATATTACTATTTGAGGTAGTCGCATATATCGCTACTCTATGTGCTTGGACTTCTAATGAGACCTAGGCTCTTTAGCAAGGACTATGGGCTATTATTTTTGCAGTACAGTATCATGGCATCTGATGGCATGACATCTAGTTCCGTGACTGACATAAGAATCAGAATGCGTCCTATACATCTATAGCATATTCAGCTTCCATTGATCAGTTACTTGGGACCCTTCCAACATACTAAACCAAGAACACACCCTGACATAGATATTTTATTATTAGCATCAGACATAAAGTCTGAATCGGTGTATCTTCCTACTCTCAGCTCTAACCCTTCTCCAAAAAACAGAAACAAATCTTTAGTACTTCTCAAATACTATATTTTCACAGCCATCTAGCATTCCTAGTTTAGATTTGATTGATATCTGCTCATGACACTCATAGCAATGATTATATCAAGTTAAGTACATAGCATGACATACTCCTATGCACAAGAAGATAGCAGACCCCTCTTGAAGGTTTTTATGTGAAACCCTTCAGTATTTCTCCTACGTACTTTTTTATGAAAACCCAAGCATCCTTTTAGATCTATCTCTATAGATCTTTGTATTTTCAAAATATGGGATGCTTACCCTAAATCTTTCATGAAGAATTCTATATACAACTATATTTTAACTGATGTCAGCGTGGGACACTCTCACTGATCCTCATGTAAATATATGATCCTCCTTGTTCTTGATGAAATCAAACAATTTGATCACACAATTGCAATGAATGCTCTAACTCCGTGATATTTGCTTGAGTCCATATATGGACCTTAGCAGTTTGTGATCTTCATCACTGGAAGTAAAATCTATAGGCCATTCCATATAGATATCTCCTTAAGATATTCATTTAGGAAGGCTATCTACACATCTATTTCTCAGGATCGAAGTCCAACATCGCCTCATTGTAAGTCTTGAGATCATCTCTATATTTTCTATCTTTCATGAGAAATATTTTCTCTACATCCTCTATAAGCATACCAAGTATCTTTCATAAAGATGGGAGATTTTACTTGATCAATAAGGTGTAAGAGGTACTACATGTACTGGCTCATCATGAATAGATTCTACATATCCGATGACTCGTTGCTCTGAGAGACTCTCTCTTTGATCATATCCTCCCACTATTTCTATCTAGGATAAATTATTTTTCGATAGCATGACAGATCACAATCACATTGTGATCCTCTAGGAAGAAAAGTAATATCCCAAACTCTTTAGAATACCCTGATGAAATGAGTTCTCATAAACCTAGCCTCTAACTTATCCCACCTGCTGTCCTTGACATGAGCTGGATATCTCCAAATCTTGAAATGATCAAAATTTAATTTTTTACCTTGCCATATCTCATACGATATGGTAGGAATGGATTTAGAGGACATCTTATTCAATAGATAAGTTTAAAGCATATCCCCAAAAGTAATCAATGAAGTTTATCATGGACCGAACCATATCTCATATAGCCCTATTCCTCCTCTTAGATATCTCGTTGAGCTGAGATTTACTAGAAGGGGTCCATAATGAAACTATGTTATTTTTTTTGAGATAACTGAGAAATTTTTTATTTTGATATTACGTCCTCGATCTGATTGAAGTATCTTTAAGATTTTTTTGGTTTATTTTTCTATTTCATATTTGAACTCTTTGAACTTTTCAAAGGCATCAGATTTGTATCTCATACACATATCCATACCATGACTAATCATCAGTAAAGGTAGTAAAGTAAAGATAACCTTCCTTATCTAGCTTATCAAATAGGCCATACACATCAAATGTATATAAGAGCAAGTATGTCAGTGGTCCCTTCCCTTGTCTCACAAAGGATAATTTGATCATTTTTTCTCAAAGAGATGATTCACAAACTAGATATAACTCAATAGTCAATGAGCCCAAGAGTCCATATTTTTTCAATCTGTAAATCATTTCTTTTCCTATATAACCTAGCCTAAGATACCATATATACTTCAGATTTATCTCAATTATGGATCTGTCAGACCTAATGGTACTCACTATTTGCTCAAATATGTTCATAAATATATCACCATACAAATGATAGAGACTGTCTCTAAGAACTAAATCCAAATGGTAGTCATGGAGATTAGGTGCCCGTGGCCACAGTGCAACTCTTACTCCATTGCTGACTTGAAGGGTTACTTCACCTTCCCTTGGCCCTTTACATTCCCTTAGATCTTGTACTAAAGTGCATAAACAGGCACTAGAGTCTAATACTCAACTGGGAGAAGAGAAAATCATAAGATCAGTTTTGAGTAATTCCGACATGCCTTTCTAAGATGTGTCCTTTTTTTTAGGATCTCAAGGTATGTATCTCTGAACCTTTCAAGGTTCCTTAGTTATTAATATTTTAACCAATCTAGATAATGTGCTATCATAATTATTCATATGGTAGTTTACCATAAACTGCCCATACAAAATAGGAAGGGATTGCATTATCAAATCCACTAGCAATTCCTTATGTACGGTCATGTCAAGCTTCTCAAGCTCCTTAATATCCTTGATCATTGTCAAACAGTGATTATGATCTGACTACCCATCATGCATCTTATGCATTGTGCAACTCTAATCATCTTACAACTTTTGTAAATGAATCAGTATGTTGTTGGTAGTGTACATGTCTTTATGCACGCATTGGAGTTCATTACGCATGGACTCCAATTTATAGCACCTATCTCTATTGTCATTGTCTATCCACTTGTCAAGTATAGTTCGTTGACTATGGATTAGGTGAACCGATAATATAGGGATAACCTGATCGAGAATATGGCTTAATTTTCAAAATTAAGAATGATTCTTAGGTTTCTGAGCCGATCTATATAATTGGTTTCAGTTAAATGGTTGATATTTAGGATTTAAGCTAAAGGATTGGAAGCTGACACAATAAACTACAGAGAGTAAAGATTTTAATTAGATGTTTATACTTATTTTATAATTTATTCTAAGAACTTTAAGATAAATAGGCTCTCACTATTTTATCAGATCTCTCACACTCAGATGGAAAAACAAAAATTTTAACATGACAACTAAGTTTCTAGTGGATGCTGCTGTCCCACCGATGCCGTGTACCTCATCTGATAGATATTAGTAATGTGAATACCGATGCATAGACAACTCCTTATCCAGATGCTTCTCTAAGCATATTGCAGCCACTTGATCTCTAAGTCATATGGGCTCACTTGACAGATATTGACCACATTCCTTAGTTAAGCCTGATCCACCATTCACAAGCAGGTGCAAAGCCATCATTGGATCCCTCATCTGACAAATATTAGGCCCAACCCCATCCTTGCCCTAGAGCAACTCTTTGTTAATAGAGTGGTTGCATATTTTCGATACAACTGAACCACTGTGACCAACCGTGAACAATTAATACCAGTAGCATGCCCGCACATCTACAATGGTGGAAGACCTCTAAGCTTAACATTTGTGAGGAGATTTGGTTCATACCTCATCTAATCAGTTATCAAATAACTGAACTAATTGACATGAGTAAAACCAAATCACCAAGCAACCATATTCAAGACTCAATTTTTCAAATCGATCAGGTAAGTGGAGGTTGGTGGGAGGCTCCCCTTTGATGGGATCGAGGGTCCTAACTAAATAATCACCTCTCAATTACTTGTCTTAGATATCAATTGGCTAATTGATCCAAATAAGTTAGCTTAGGCAAATCAACCTCAAGCCACAGAGCTAAATTAGATCCTTAGGTTAATTGATTCTACATATGGGTGTCAATTGACTTGATCTACAAGAATTGTATGATCTTAAGCTCTATTGACCTAATCCTAATCAATATTTGACTCGATTTGATCAACAACTAAATTGATTTAGACCTAATATATAAAATCAAATCAAAATCCTAGGTATAATCCAATAACATGACCTAATTTGATTTATCCATGACCAATCTCTCATGCACAAACAAAAATTTCAGATCTTAAATCTAAATTTTTAGACCTAAATTCTTTACATGAAAAGTAAGTTTTTTATCTTAAAATAATTTTCAGATCATGCATGCAATCATATATCATATATATGAATAAATTTAGATCATAAAACTAATTTCAGATCTAAACATGCAATCACATATCACATACATGAACAAAATTCAGATCATACAAACTAATTTTAGACCTAAATATGCTTTCATATATCACATATATGAATCAAAATCAGATTTTAAAATTATTTTCAGATCTAAATCAAATAAGTATACATCTCATGTATAGATTAAAAATTAAATTTTTGAAAATCCTTTTCAAATCATGCATGTTATTTTTTATACATATGAACCTGTAGCTCTAATACCACTATTGAGATTTTATAGGTGCTCGTGCATGTAGATTTTAAATTTTTTTTTAAAATTAAAATACAGTAGAATAATAGATTAAAATATTTTTAATCTAAACATGCATACATCATATGTAAGCATCTAAGGATCTAGTTCATATGTAGAAATAACATGATATAATTTTTAATCTAAAAATAAACACGCAATTAGATTGCGTATCTATTTCACTTTTCATCTTCAAATCTGGATCTTCATGAATCGATCTTCACCTATGAAGCGATGATTTTGGATGTCTTTCAGTAGGTCTCACTGAAATGTACAAGCATCCAACCTCTATGGATATCCACACAAGATCTTGATCTAATCAGAAATCTTTGATCTCATCGGGGTGCTAGCTTCCTTGCAGAGATTGTATCTTGATGATTGAAGAGAACTCTTTTTTTCTCTTAAGACACTCTTAGAGAAGAAAAAGATTAGGAGGATAAAATTCTTACGCGGTCTTCAACAAATGAATATTGGTTGTTGAAAAATCTATACGTATGGTGTTTGATGACTCTTCCTCGAGAAAAGAAGATGCTTTTGATGATGATGCAGAATTCTCAAAAATGGAGTAAAAGAACTCAACTTGAAAGAAAAACCAAGTCAAGAAGAAAAAGGTAAAGAGCAAGAAAATGATTCACAAGAAAACATCAATAAAAAGCCAGGTGATTTGCCCAAAGAATGGAGGTATGCACACCATTATCCTAAAGATCTCATCATATGAGATCCTTCTAAAGATGTAAGAACTAGAGCTTCTTTTAAAGAAAATCATGATTATCTTACTTTTATTTCTCAAATAGAACCTAAAACTATTGAAGAAGCTGAAAATTATCCTAATTAGTTAATTGCTATGCAAGAGAAACTAAATTAATTTAAAAAAAATAAAATTTGGATATTAGTTGATAGACCTCTTGATCACCCAATTATTGGACTAAGTGGGTATTCAGAAATAAATTAGATAAAAATGATAATGTAATAAGAAATAAAGCCAGATTAGTTGCTAAGGGATATAATTAAGAAGAAGGAATAGACTTTGATGAAACATATGCACCTGTAACTAGATTAGAAGTCATTAGATTACTACTTGCTTTTGCTTATTATATGAATTTCAAACTGTACCAAATGGATATAAAAAATATTTTTTTAAATAGTTTTATTACTAAAAAAATTTTTGTAGAGCAACCATCAGATTTTGAAAATCATGCTTATCCAAATCATATTTTCAAACTTAATAAAGTATTGTATGGTTTAAAACAAGCACTAAGAGCATAGTATGATAGGTTAAATAAATTTTTGCTCAATAATGATTTTTTTAGAGGTAGTGTAGATACTACATTATTTTTGAAAAGAAAAAAATTAGATCTACTAGTTGTTCAAATATATGTGGATGATATTATTTTTGGATCTACTAATGAAAATTCTTATCAAGAATTTGCCAAGTTGATGCAGGATAAATTTAAAATGAGCATGATGGGAGAGCTAATATTCTTTCTTGGACTTCAAATCAAACAAATGAAAAAAAAATTTTCATATCCCAAATCAAATACATTCTAGAGATACTAAAGAAGTTTGGGATGAAAAATGCAAAGATAATTGGCACATCTATGAGCCCATCTTGCAGATTGGATAAAGATGAAAATGGTAAGAGTATAAATCAAAAACTTTATAGAGGTAAGATTGGCTCTCTACTATGTTTAACTACTAGTAGACCTGATATACTCTTTAGTATTTGTATATGTGCTAGATTGCAGTCTAATCCTAACAAATCTCATATGCTTGCTGTTAAAAAAATTTTAAGATATTTGATGGGAACACAAAACTTAAGTTTATGGTATTCTAAGCAAACCTTAATTGATTTAATTGAATTTTTAGATGCTAATTATGGGGGATGTAGAATTGATAGAAAAAGTACTAGTGGTACATGTCAATTCTTAGGATTGAACTTAATCTCGTGGTTTAGTAAAAAGCAAAATTTGGTACTATTGTCTATGATGGAGGCCGAATAACGTTGCAGTTGAAAGTTGCTGTGCTTAATTTTTTTGGATTAAGCAACAACTTAAAGATTATAGCATTAATCAAAATAAAATTTCATTAAAATGTGACAACATAAGTGCCATCAATTTAACAAAAAATTATATTCAATATTCTTGAACAAAATGTATTGAAATTAGACATCACTTTATTAGAGATCATATTCAAAATGATGATATTGTACTTAAATTTGTATCAATTGAAAATCAATTAGCTGGCATTTTCATAAAACCATTAAATGAAGATAGATTTAATGTGCTTAAAGATGAGTTAGGAATTTGTAATCCCTTCCAATGAAAATTTTCTTCAATATCTTTTTGCTCTTGTGTTGGTTAGCTTGATTCAACTTTTTCAAAAATTTATTGAATTAATTTTAATTTTTTATGAATTTTTGAAACTGTGGCTCGAGCTGACTCAACTATGCTTTTGAGCTAACTCCACTACCAAGCCGATTCGAACAAGGCTTCGAGCTAGCTTGATGGTTGGGGCCTAGTTTTATATTTATAATGTCCGACTTTTTCAAAATCCTATTCATCACTTTCGAGCTTACCCCACTCCAACCCTCTCCTGGCTCCAGTTCTAAATCCTCCAAAAATCTCATCCCTCCTCCTTCTACCCTCCAATCCATGGTATTCCGAGCTATGGCACCCAAAACTCACATTGCAAAAGCAAAGAAGCATCTAGCTAAGGAGTAGCACGAAGTCCATTCAAAGAAGAGACACCGTCAAGGTTTAGCATGCTCCACACCCTCTACTTCAATTTCTGAACCAAATCAAGTTTCAATGGCATCAAGAGCAGTCATAATGGGAAGAAAGGTCAGTTTTCAATTTTTGGGTGAACAAAATTATTGGATTGGGATATGGATTCGACAACAAGATTGGGAGTAGTTATGGCCACCTGAGTTACCCACTTATCCCCATTGGGTTAGAGAATTTTTTGAGAATTTAAAGTTGGATACAAAGTCTATTTGGTTAATGGTGAAAGACATTGAAATCATTCTGGATCAAAGAAGACTAGGGCATCTCCTGAAAATGCCTTCCTCTGGACTCTGAGCTACTGAGTTACAGAATGATTTTGATGGTATGAGAAGGCTTCTTGACAAGAATATTGGGAAGAACTTTGACATTCACAATGCCAATCTTCTGCCTGCAGAGCTGAAGCTCCTATATAGCATGATTTGCAGGATCTTCTTTCTGAGGACTAGGAGATTTGACTGGATATCATGATGGAATCTTGGTTTGATGGTTCATCTGGTTGAGGGAACTACAATGAATCTACCCTTCATGATGATTGAGTAGATGAAGAGTGTAGCTAGGAAATCAAAGAGCCAAGCTTACCTACCATATGGAATGGTTTTTACTTTGGTATTTAGAAATGCTGGCATTGATTTGGATGGCGAGGATTTCAAGTCATTCAAGCACACAGATTACTACATCCATTCTCTACATCGCATGAAGTTCCAAAAAGAAGGTAATGTATGGGTCAAAGAGGTTGAAGGAGTGCAGCACAATGTTTCTAGATCTTCTTCCTCTTCTCCCTCGAACTCTGCTGAGCCGTCGTCCCCTGCACCTGCTGCTGGACCGTCATCCACTGCACCAACATCGACACTGGCTTCAATGGCTAGAGAGCATCATCTTGGACCATCTATTTCTCCTCACACACCAGCCATGACCTATAGTTTTTCTATAGAGGGGATTGTAGATCAGATTATCGATCAGATGAGAAGGATGCTTGCAGATTTCAAATCTCAAATCTTACAAAGCTACGATGTGCTTCAAGAGCACACTCAGTCATAGTTTCAACAATTTTGTGGTGACTTGCTTAAGATTACTCTGTGACTTGAGAATTTGAAAAGAGTCAAGAACCACAGGACTGATGCTTCAGATCTCAGACAATATATGCATTAGAGTCTTGATTAGGAGCAGAGAATATCTTCTGAGGGATAATTTGATTACTCAGTCAGCAGATCAACAACTTATCCCAGATAATAGATATTTTGGAGAAAAGATAGTATGGGACAGCTACAGAGGTTGATCGGTTGACTGCAAAGATTGCCAAGGTTGCTAGAAGGACCGAAGAGATTGTCATTTTTCAGCATGGTAGCACAGAGATCATTATCATAGCTCATTGGAGAGTTGAGGCACAGATGGATTAGCTGTGTTTCTGGATATCCCTTCCTACTCAGCTCAGACCTTCCCCGAGCCAGCCTCACACATCCTCTACTAGACCCCCCTTCAGTGCAACAGTTAGACCTTATTGAGAATTATGTCCCAAAGTCAATCGTTAGCTTGTTGACAGTTGTGCTAATTGATGTAATTGTATATGAATTACTTATTAATAAAATATTTATTAGATATTTTTTTATCATAAGTTGTACATCTTCTATATCGAACTTCTGTGTTATGATAAAAATTCTTAGGACTATTTTAAATCGATAAAGAAAGATTTATCGTTTAGTCCTTAAATAAATTTACGACCAAATGATATGCTATTACTAAGACAATGGCTATATCAAGTATAGGTCGTTGTATGCCATATGGGTTGGTTATCCTCTTAACCAAAGAGTATTGAGATACTTGTATGGCATGCAGATAGAAAGTAGGAGTACACCTTACTGTGCTTTGGTGCTAGATTACCTAAATTTTTAATTCAAGATCAAAAAGTTTTTAGGCATCGTCAAGTACTTATGAAATCGATGCATAAGTCAAGATGGGATTGACCACTCCAAGAAATTAGAGAGAATACTTTGTGTTTCAATTTAGTAAGATTTTGGCCAAGATAATCCTTGTAAGGAGTCACAGGATTTATTAGATTGAGACATATGATGGATGTATTATTAAGAGTTGACAGTTTAAACTCTAAGTCATTCTAAGCATCAAGGGTCAAAGGGATGAGTTATATGGTAACCATATGCCAGTAGCTTCCGAGTGTTGCTTTACATATATTCAACCTATCCGAACATCGGGTACAATTGCTAGATGGTTACTTCGATTGGTATAGAAATTAATTTTTATGCTATCAGCTTAAGTTCGAACCTATGGAGTCACACACATTAGAAGTTTCTCTCCGATCAATTGGCAGATTGACGATTGAGAATCGTCTAAGGATAAAATCATCAATGCAATTGATGATTAACCCTGTACAATAGCTACAATAACATTATTCGCTAAGTGTTAATGAAATTCAGGAGGATTAATCAATGAAATTCAGGAGGATCAATTTGATTGAGCATTAAACTCGATTTGATGATACTACTACCTGGATATTAGATACCAGAAGTCTAGTTCACATTTGCAATTTGTTGCAAGGACTTCAAGTTAGTAGAAAATTTAATAACGGTGAGAGATTCCTGAATGTAGGAGATGGAAGCCAAGTTGCAATCCTAGCATTAAGAGTCGTCGAGCTTGTTTTTAAATTCTATAGTGTCATTTTGAGTGATTGTTACTATTGTCCATCCTTCTTGATGAATATAATCTCCGTTGGTCTTTTGGCTAAAGATGATTATAGTTTATCAATAAAGAATGATCATTGTGATATCATTTTAAATGATGTTACAATAATGCGAAATAATTAAGAAATGGCATCTGTATTTTGTCACAGCCTGTGAGTGTAATATATACTCCAAATAAATGTCCAAAGTTAGATAATGTCATGGATGCCTACCTTTGGCATTGCAGGCTCGATTACATTAACAAGAGCAAGATAAATAGGTGAGCACAAGAGGGTATCCTCAATATCAATGATTGTAAATTATTACGGACTTGTGAGTTTTGTCTTCTTGAAAAGATGACTAAATCACTTTTTACTGAAAAAGGTGAACGAGCTAGTAAAATTCTAGATCTAATATATAGTGATGTATGTGGACCTATGAACATTAGTGCCAGAGAAGGATATAGCTATTTCATTATGTTTACAGATGTCCTATCTAGGTATGGGTATGTCTACTTGATAAAATACAAGTCTGAATCATTTGAAATGTTCAAATAATTTCGTAATGAAGTAAAAAAATAAATCAAAAAAATATTAAAATTCTTCGATTTGATCGAAGGAGTAAATATCTTTTTAAAAAATTTTTGATATATTTAGGAGAAAATATGATTCTCTCATAATAGACCTCTCCAAAGACACCACAGCATAATGGCATCTCAAAAAAGATTCTGAGTAAGTCTACCGATGGGGTTTGTAAGTCTACCGATCTTCTTTTGGAGATATACACTTGAGACAGCTTATTTTGTGCTCAATAATATTCTGAGTAAGTCATTTAGTAAAACACCATATGAGATATGGTCAGGACATAGACCAAACCTCTCTTACCTTAAGGTTTGGGGATGTCCGATTTATATCAAACGATTACAGACCGACAAGCTCGGATCTAGGTTCGATAAATATAATTTTGTAGGGTACCCTAAGAAAATGAGAGGATATTATTTTTATCTTTCTGCAGAACAAAAGGTGTATGTCAGCAATATGGCACACTTTTTGAAAAAAAAAATTTAGTGAAGAAACAAGTGCCTCTAAAATCAAGCTTGATGCAGTTCGATAGGTAGAAGAACCGATACCAGTGACTGAATCTGAATCAAATTTGATTAGATCAAACTCGGAGCCCAATGTAGAACCACCCTTAAGATGATCCGATAGAGTATCATATTAGCCCGATAGATACTATGGTTTCTTGATCCGAGATGGAAGCCTATTGAACTCGATGAGAACAACAAGGATCCAATCACCTAAATAGATACGATGCAGAGGTCAAACTATGAGAAATAGCTTGAAACCATGAAGTTTGAAATGAAATCCATGAAGATCAACAATGTATGAACATTAGTTGATCCACCTAAAGGGATAAAATTCATAGGATGTAAGTGGGTCTTCAAAAGAAAAAAGGATGCAGATGGGAAGGTAGAGACCTATAAAGCCCATATGGTTGTCAAGGGGTATCATCAGTGTTATGGTATTGACTATGACGAGATATTTTCTTCTATGGCAATGCTTAAGTCCATTCGGATTATACTTGCAATAGCAGCATACCTAGACTATGAAGTCTGGCAAATAGATGTGAAGACAACTTTTTTAAATGAAGAGCTGAACGAAGAGGTGTATATGATACAACCTAAAGGATTCACATCCATGGACGAGTCCAAGGTATGCAAGCTTTAGAGATCCATTTATGGATTGAAGCAGACATCTCAGAGTTGGAACATACATTTTGATAAGATGATCAAAACATATGACTTCATTAAAAATAGAGAAAAATCCTACATATACAAGTGGGCTAATGGCTTAGTAGTTGTATTTCTTATTTTGTATGTGGATGATATTCTTTTAATCGAAAATAATATCCCTGTATTACAGAAAATAAAAGTATAGCTGTCGTCATAATTCTCCATGAAGGATTTGAGAGAAGTAGCCTACATCTTAGGGATGAAGATCTATAGGAATAGATCTAAGAGATTGCTCGGGCTCTCCCAATCTACGTACATAGATATCATACTGAAACGGTTCAGTATGAAGAAATCTAAGAAACACTACCTTTCGATAGGCCATAGAATTTTTTTTTCGAAGAAGAATTGTCCGACAATCCCTCAAGAGAGAGAGCGTATGAGTAGAATTTTATATGCCTCAGCAGTGGGTTCCATAATGTACGTCATGATATGTACAAGATCGGATGTGGCATACTCACTAGGGGTAGTGAGCAGATACCAATCAGATCCGTATGAGAACCACTGGAAGGTTGTGAAAATCATCCTTAAGTATTTGAGAAATACTAAAAATCAATGGCTCATTTACAGAGAAACTGATTTGAAACTCATGGGATACACTGATTTTAATTTTCAATCAGATTGTGATGATAGTAAGAGTGTGTCGGGATATATATTTATCCTGAATGGAGCAGTCTGCTGAAAAAATTTCAAGCAGCACACTGTGGCCGACTCAGTATATGAAGCAGGGTACATCGTGGCATCTGATGCTACAAAAAAAGCTGTGTGACTGAAGAAGTTCATTACCTAGCTTGGAGTGGCACCCTCCATTGATGGACCAGTTTTGCTCTACTACGATAGTACTAGAAATATAGCTCAGGCAAAGGAACCAAAGGCACATCAGCAGACGAAGCATATTCTGCATCGCTACCATCTTATTTGGGAGATCATGGATTGAGGTGACGTCGAGCTTCAGAAGATCGATGAAAAGGAGAATCTGACCAACCCATTCACTAAAACCCTTACGGTCAAGAAGTTTGAAGATCATAAATCAAAGATGGGTATATGATACTGTGTCGATTGACTTTAGTTCAAGTGGGAGTTATTGAAAATTGTGTCTCAAAATCAATCATCAGTTTGCTGATGGTTGTGCTAATTGATGTAATTGTATGAATTAATTATTAATAAAATATTTATTTAATATTTTTCATCATAAGCTTGTACATCTTCTATATTGAACTTCTATATTATGATGAAAGTCTTTAGGACTATTTTAAATTGATAAAGAAGAATTTATCGTTTAATCCTTAAATGAGTCCACAACCAAATGATATACTATTATTAGGATAATGGCTCTATCAAATATAAGTCATTGTATACTATATGGCTTAGTTGTCCTCTTAACCAAAAAATGTGGAGACATTGGAATGGCATGCAGGTGGAAAGTAGAGTATACCTCACTGAATGTGACCAACTCTGGAGCACTTTGCTGTCAAGAGTTACTTCGAAGAGATATGGGTATAAGTGTTTCTTCGATCTGAGACCATCACAGTGACTTGCAAGTAACTCACTGTGCTTTGGTGCCGAACTACCTGAATTTTTAATTCAGAATCGGAAGGTTTCTGGACACAATCAAGTACTTATGAAGTCGATGCGTGAGTCAAGATGGGATTGACCACTCCAAAAAATTGGAGAGAATGCTTTGTATTTCAATTTAGTAAGACCTTAGCCAGGATAATCTTTATGAGAAGTCACATGATTTATTAGGTTGAGACACATAATGGATGTACTATTAAGAGTTGATAGTTTAAACTCTAAATCATCCTAAACATCAAGAATCAAAGGGATGAGTTATACAATAACCATATGTGAGTAGATTCTGAGTGTTGCTTTACATACATTCGGCCTATCCGAACGTCGGGTATCATTATTAGATAATTACTTCAATTGGTACAGAAATCAATTTCTATACTATCAGCTTAGGTTCGAACCTATGGGGTCACACACATTAGAAGTTTCTCTCCGATCAATTGATAGATCGACGATTGAGAATCATCCGAGGGTAAAATCATTAATGCGATTGATGATTAACTCTGTGCAATAGTTGCAATATATTCGCTAAGTGTTAGTAAAATTCAGGAGGATTAGTCAATGATTAGATTGCTGATTAACTCAATTTGATTGAGTATTAATGTATGGATTCAGTCTAATTGAATTGGATTCAATTAGATCAAATCTTATTAGGTTATGAGATGACCTAATCGCTAAGAGAGTTTTGTTCTTGATTTGATCAGGACTTGGGTTTAATTTATTCCTAATTAGATTAGAGATTAATTAAAGAGTTTGGTACCTAATTAGATTAGGTTAACTCAACTCTATTTGGGTTTAACCAAATTGGGCTTGAATGAAACCTAATTAAGAACCAAATTGAATTTAAAACTGAATCCTAACTACCCTTGCCGCACATCCTTTTACCATGCCATATTTCTTTGCATGAATTCTGATTTACCAAGAGAAATACATCATGCCTAACCCATGTTGTCGCCCACAATAGATAAGGATTTGGTTTGTTTGGTTTAAATTCAAAGAAAGTTTGAATTTGAACTTGAAACAAGATCCTTACTATCACCCGCCAGTTTTCTTGAGAAGGACTTTGGTTTTGTGTGACAAAATCAGATGAAAATTCATGACATATCATCATGCCCCTCTTTCCTCTTGTCACCCCTTTTTGGTTAAGGATTGGATAAGATTAATTGGTTTTTATCTTGAATTCAAATGGGATTTGAATTCAAGTGAGAAACCTATCTTTATCTAATCCATCTAACCACTTTGATCGACAACCATATATTCCATAGGCTTTTGTGCGACATGAGCTACTAATTTTTCATGATGAGAAATCAGATTGAGAGAGGGGCCGAATATCCTTATGGGGCATGAGATTTGGGGTGGACTTCTATCTCCTTGGCACGAGCATTGGAGGAGATCCATCTCCTCTTGGGTGAGAGATCTAGAATCATTCTAGGGTTTCTGGATGAGAGAAAAATTAAAGAGAAGAGAGTCTTCATTTGATTTTTCTCTACTATCCAGCAACCTCTGCTGATCCATCTTCGATATCGAAAGGGCTCGAGTTGATCAAAGAAGGAGATCAAATCGGATCTGCCATCGGAAGCCGTCTACACAAGCTAGCACTCCTGCAAAAAGTTGATCAGTTCGAGGGCTTCGTGTGGACAATCCGTAGAGGTCAAACACCTTATGTGGCTGTGAGCGATCAGTAGAGTCTCTGACCATGAGTTATAGTTGCGGTGTTCATCTACCCGCGCTCAGGTATAGGGTTCGGAATCCTAGTAGCTGTAGATATAACCTACAGCATGTGCAGATTTTTAAATATGCATGTAGATTTTATGTTCAGATTTTATTCATGCAATATGTATTATATTATAGATCCTAGAGTAGGTGATTTAAATCTGATCTAAAGTATGTATTTAGATTAAATTATTTAATCTTCTATGATCCGTTGCAAAAAATTTTCAAAATGCATTCTTGATTCACCTGCTGTAATCCTTTAGACCTGGCACTAATTTCCCACCCATTCGCCCTGGGTCTTTTGCAAGAACCTGGAGCAAAAAACCAGCTCCTTCCTCCTCATCCATTAAACCTATTATAGAATTCTCCTCTGATGAGGGTTAGTTATCTTTAGATTAAGTTTTTATCTTGTTTTACTTTAAACTATGTTTTATGTTTTGGGTTGGCACCTTTTTGAAATGAATGTTGTATTGTTTGGGTAGCTTCTTTTTGTAAACAATACAAATATGTACTGAATTTAAAAGTTAATGAATATTTACTTTACTTTATCTTTTTGTGTACTATTATATCTTCTTGTGAACGGTTCTTTTTTATGTTGACAAAAAGGGGGAGAAGGACTCATTGAGCATTGAACTGATTGAATATTGAATGTATCAACTGATTGAACATCAAATGTATCAACTTCAGAATTTTTGAGCTAAACAATGAACAATGAACATTAGAAATGAACTGTGAACATTAAAAAGTTGGCATGAAGATCACTTCATCAGATGCATTTATTGAAGGAGAGTTTAATTTTTAATGGCTAATGAGAAGTTCATACACCTAAATTTTATAAAGATACAATATTTTCATAAAGCTTAAATTACTTATGCATGTAGTGTATATTGAAATGTAAAATCTTGTTATATTTATACTTATATCTCTTTATATTGAAAATTTTCTTTTATACATATATATACTATATGCTTAATATTTTATCATCATAAAAAAAGAAGAGATTGTTGTCCTCGAAATGATTTTGATGATTATAAAATATTAGAGCATAATTCAATACTAATATTTTTAAGTATGTCAAAGAATATTTTTGTAGAGAAAAAAGATCGTTGAAAGACTCCGAATATAATTGAAGATGAATTGATTAAGAGAAATCAATTTTGAAGAGCATCGGCATAAGAAAAACCATCTCAAGGAATTCGAGCCGATCCATCCAAAAATTGAGCCAACTCTGATATGGTACGCACCTGCTATTTTGGCTTGGCACACAATCGAGTCGGTTCGAAATGGATCTGAGCCGGCTCTCTTAGGATAACAGAGAAGGAGTTTTTGGGTTCTGTAGTTTAAACCAACTCGAAACAAGATCCGACTGGTCTCTCAGGTCAATAGAAAGATGGTTTTTCAAGCATGCAGTTCGAGCCAGCTCGAAGCAAAATTCGAGCTGACTCTCTTAATCGATAGAAAGGCAAAATTCTAATTCCTTCAGTTCGAGCTAGCTCAAAGCAAGATCGAGCCAACTCTTTCAATGGGATAGAATGTTGAAATGTTGAGAAATATCGTTCGAGCCAACTCGAGGCCAATTTGAGCAGACTCAATGCTATTTGATAGGCTTAACAGTTAGTTCTACAGAAGTCATTTTTCATCCAAAAAAAGATTCTAACGGCTATTTTCCACCTTCAATAGTCTAAAATAGCTAGAATCAAGTCTAAATCACTCAAAACTTGGAGGGAATGCATAAGGGATAAAAAAGCAAGAAACAAGAGGAAGAATACTATTCATAAGAAAAAGAGTACTTTAAGCATTCAATAGACTTCAAGAGAGTCCACCAACTTTCAATCAATATTTTCTTGATTTTTCTAAGTGCATTTAAAGAAGAGAAAGAGTATTCACTACCAGCATTCAAAGCATCCTTAAAAGAGAGCTTCAACGATAACAATTCGATCAACAACAAAATTTTTATTGTTGTACTAAATTTCTTTTTTTTATTTGCTGTAAAAGTTTCAGCAGAGGCTGAAACTTGAAGGGCTGAATTTGTACCAAACTAGGATTAGTTTGGGGGAGCCTTGGGATAAGGCTTGTAAAGATTTTGATTGGTTGATCTGGGTTAAAACCAATTGGATTTGCTTGTGAGCTCGATAAAAATAAACATACTGTAATCAAGTGATTATAGTAGAAATTTTCAAGGGATCACTTGGGAAGTGGATGTAGGTGCTTGAGATGCACCGAACCACTATAAATTCGGTCTGTTTTTGTGATCTCTTTCCTCTTCTACATTTGGTTTCAGTTCATTTGCTCACTGCACATTCAACATATATTAACTTCTGCTCTGCACACTATTGTTTAAATTTGAAAAAAAATTTATAACCCAATTCATCCCCTCCCCTCCTTACGGGTTGTCTAATTGGACAACAACTTGTTAGTTGGACTTCTGAAAAACACCTATTGCGCCCAAAGCACGTTTCTCCCAGATGATATCTCTCCTTTTTTTTCTATTTATCCATGACGCTTTATTTTTTTTACTCTATTGAGGACAATATCGATTAAGTTAGAGGGAGAATAATAGAAAAAAAATTTAAAGTTCTCGAATAAGTTAGCATTTAGTGGTTAGACATCTGATTATGCTCAAGAATCAACCTGAACCAATCATTTTTTAAAAAAAATTTGATGCACAGCACAGAGAGTTTGTGAGATACCAAGGGATTAAGTATTAAAAAAATTCAATGAATAGTTAAGTTTTGAACATAAATATTTTTTCTATGAGCACTTCTAATTCCTCCTACCAGCATCAAAGAAGAATATATTTTCTATGGGCTCGTGTAAAGTAACTATATATTTCTTCATAAAGAAACTATTTTATAGAATAAAAACAAAGTTCTCAAGAATTTTATACTGAGAAACTGGATCTCTTTGCCTAAACAAGCATTGAGTTTCACATCAAAGATGTAAAGGATAAAGAAGCTTTATTGTAGCCTATTTGATTCGAACAAGTAAGTTCGAGGAATATTTTATACCTAGTACCCTAATACTATCTGGTTTGAGAGTCACTGGCTAAAAACTCGTTATATGGATCAAACAAAAAGCTTAAGGGGTTAAGATACTCAATAACGATACAATGTTAAAGAAATATTAAAAAAAAATCAAAAAATCAAAGATGGAAATAACACTACATCTGTCCGTATGAAAGTTAGACGATTTAGAAATAAAGATAAAAGCAATTTAGAAAAAGTTTAGAAAAGATTTAGTATTCTTAGCTTAACTTGCATATTGGTTAAGCACTAAAATCCAAATGATATAACTCACTCTCGCTCTACTAAACATCAATGATCCTTTTAAAATGTCCGGTGAAATTCAAAATTTTAAGCTAAACGGTACTTAACTCTAAATCCTTCCTTTACTCGAGGATAAGCAAAGTTCAAGTTCGGGGGTGTGATCAGTACATCAAATGCGACATAAAAAGTATTAAAATATTTATTATTTAATCTCTATTATTTAGTATTTGATACTCTTTATGTTCTTTTTTAGGAATTATTAGTCATGAAAATTTAATCACATCAAGCCCAATTAAGCCCAAATCCAAGCTCAATTTTGCCACGTATATAGCATGGAATGTTGAAAATGGAGAACAAGCCAAGAGGCCCAAAAATCAGCTCAAAAACAAGTCAAAACCCAGCCCAAAAGAGGCCCAAAACCCAATCAGTGCACTATGGACCAATCGATCGGTCCGTCAGTGGTCCACAGGAATAGTGGAATCGGCTCACATGTGGTGCAGGCAAAGGCAGAAGGCATTTTGCGCTGATTGATGGCTGAGATTGGCTGAAACACGTGATCGAACTGCCAATAGCACTCCTTTCCATATACTTCACTGGTGGTCCACATATATTGCGTGATCCAATGGTTGGAAGAGATCCAGGATTGTGATTGGATGGTCCAAAGTAGTTGCCAGCTGAGAACTAAATAAAAGTGTTTTTCTTTGCGCCATCAGACGGCTCCAATTTGATCTAAGGCGAGATCCAACAGCCCATGTTGATCTCCATGGAGAAGGCACTGGGCTATGATTTTTTTGGCATGATCCTATGCATTTGATGTTGATCAAATGGCCAAAAACTTGTTTCAACTAAGACAATGCTTGGGATGTGGAACAAAGAGGTTTAACACATCTAGAAGTCCTGTTACACGAGAAAATCAGTGGCTAACAAGGAGATCTGATACTAGGAGGCTATGAAGATAATTTCAAGTTGGAGGGTGTGATCAGTACATCAAATGCAATATAAAAAGTATTAAAATATTTATTATTTAATCTCTATTATTTAGTATTTGGTACTTTTTATATTTTTTTTTAGGAATGATTAGTCATGAAAATTTAATCACATCAAGCCCAATTAAGCTCAAATCCAAGCTCAATTTTGCCACGTATATAGCATGGAATGTTGAAAATGGAAAACAAGCTAAGAGGCCCAAAAATCAGCTCAAAAACAAGTCAAAAACCAGCCCAAAATAGGCCCAAAACCCAATCAGTGCACTATGGACCAGTCGGTCGGTCTGTTAGTGGTCCACAGGAACAATGGAATCGGCTCACACGTGATGCAGGCAGAGGCGGAAGGCATTGTGCGCTGATCGATGGCTGAGATCGGCTGAAACACGTGATCGAACTGCCAATAGCACTCCTTTCCATATACTTCACTAGTGGTCCACATATATTGCATGATCCAACGGTTGGAAGAGATCCGGGATTGTGATTGGATGGTCCAAAGTAGTTGCCAGCTAAGAACTAATAGAAGTATTTTTCTTTGCACCATCCGACAGCTCCAATTTGATCTAAGGCGAGATCCAATAGCCCATGTTGATCTCGATGGAGATAAGGCACTGGGCTATGATTTTTTTGGCATGATCCTGTGCATTTGATGTTGATCAGATGGCCAGAAACTTGTTTCAACTGAGACATCACTTGGGATGTGGAACAGAGAGGTTTAACACATCCAGAAGCCCTGTTACACGAAAAAATCAGTGGCTCACAAGAAGATCTGATACTAGGAGGCTATGAAGGCTATAAAAAGGGATTCAGGGAGAATAAAAAATTTATAGAGAAAAAAATAGAACAAAAATTTAGAGAAAATTGTAGAGAAAAAGAAAGAGAAAGAAGAAAATGATTTTATGCGCGAATAGCAGTCTTCGTCTTCAGGAGACAGATGAAGTCCTTCAATCCAGATTTGTATTTTATTTTCTGATCTTATTGTATATTTTTTTATTATGCAATCAACTATTTGAATGTTCTAAAACTTCTTTATTTTTGAATAATATTGAATATTTAGCAAAACATGAATAGCTTCTGTGATTTTATTCATGTGTTCAAGTAATAGTTTTCATTGTTTCATGAGATAGATTTTTTAATAGCTTATGACTACGTAGAGATGAATCGTGATCTAAGAATATAATTCATGCTCAGCGAGATAAGTTATACTTAAAATTTAATTATGAATTTATCTTTTTTCATTCACTAAGGCTTATAGTTTTCAATGATCTAAATTATTTTAATTAAAATATAAATTTATGATTAAAGGATGGATTCGAAAATCTGAGGTACTCTCTTTTAATTGATTTTTTTCAACTTTATTTTTGTCAAACTTGTTTCTTTTATCTTTTCAAAATTCTAAAATTTTAATTCTTAACTTTATTTTCTAATTTGAACTCAATTCAATTCTTTGATCTCTGAGGATACGATCCCGACTTATCCTATCTATATAGTTTGAGTTAGATTTTATTTTTGACCATCCACGATAGCGATCACCCATGCTTAGATCTATGCAAGAAAGGAATATCTTTTATTTAATGCAAAAACACCATCCTCTTGTTTGTGAAGCTTGATAGATTATAGTTGTGTTAAAACATGTACTTCATAACTTATGTTTGAATCCATACATGAGAGGTGCTTGATAGGTTATTATTATAATCTATTAATTCATAACCTATGCTTGTTTATGTTATACATCTTAACTAGGTTGATAAGAGAAATAAATCGAAACTATTATCTTAACTTTTGGTCTAGTGGATTCGGCAAATCCTATATCTTTCATAAATTGATTTTCTACATCTTTACTTTTAAGTTTAACATATTTTAATCCAACCATCTCAACTGTTTTCTTAAAACTCATTTGCACATAAGTTTGAACACATATAAGATATATAAATCTCTGTGAGATCGATCTGTACTCACAGAAAGTGTTACTTTGCACAACCATGTGCTTGCACTATATTAAAACACAACCCGAATTGTGGACATCAATACCTTAGCATCCCAAGCAGTATAGGGATCTTAGTGAGAAGGAGAGAAGTTGCTCGGAGTGGAGTCCTTCTCTGACCATAAGGTCAATTAACACATGCATTGTCCTCGATCAGGGTTCCCAGGTCGGTTGTGTCGACTGTGCCTCTATCTCAGATAATGAGGAGATGATTACTAACTTATTGATAGAGCTCGATTTCGATGCAGAGCATTTGGCATGGGCTAAGTTGCAATGGCCTACTGCATCTCTTGCACCATAGAGGTCAAGGCTTGCCCCTGCTGGACAAGGTGTTGAATTGGTCGTTAGAGACCACTGGTGTAGGTTGAGCTGGTGGTGGTGCTTAGACTAGTTCAAGCACTACGACTTCTTGTTGAACATCATTGGACTGTACACCATTTGAGTGATGAGACGTATTTGATGCTCCTCTTCATGGCCTCGTAAGAAAATATTCTCTCTCTCAAAATGGACTTTCAACAGTAGAGAAGACCCTTCCTCTACTGCCAATCTGTTATTGTCAAAATTCAGATGATAAGGTTGGACTAATCTCTCTGGAAGAAGATTAGGTGCTGATAGAGATAGTGCTTCTGGGGTGCTGGAACTGGATCTGCAAAAAAATTTCTGATCGAAAAATTTTTTAGTGGAGATCCTCTGACGCTCAAGTTAGCTGGGAATTGAAAAATAAAGAGAGAAGAGAGTAGTAAAGCATCTTGAGGCTATCAAAGACTTCCTTGGGGTCCCTTTTTTCTCCTCTCTTTACTAGATGTGTACACCTGGGGCATTGGCCATCTCTAAAAAATGCATATGAATCACATAGGTGGGGATCACACCTTGCATTTGTGATACAAAGCTAGCTAGTAGTTACCGTTCTAGGACGTAATCGAATTCTGATAGTTAGAGTTTCTTCATCTGGCTTTTCTGATATTATGAGAAGGATTGGCAATCTGTAATAGCCAACTTGCTAAATTGGGTTGATCTACTGAATTAGGATCATGCTCCTCAAATTACACTAGGTCGACTGTAGCCAAATCTTACATGCCTCAGCCAAAATTAAGGACCAGGTGGCCGAGGTTGGGGTGAAGGCCTACAACAAATCCACTTGCATCAATGGAAAGAAAATAGGTTACAACCGTGTCTCAACCAATATCGCAATTAATTTTATTCTCTCCCTTTTCATTGATGGTGGACCTAGTTCAACCAATAATTTTTCTAAAGGTTGGCATCAAACATGAGAAAAATCATTAGCTAGAATCAGTCTAGCAACTCACCAAGCCAATAAAATTTCATCGTGTCAACTAAGATTTTTACTGAATAAAATAATTTAAAAAATCCAAGGAAGGGGGGTTGGTATGGACGCAATGGGGGCAAAAGGAGTGCGTAAGGGTATCGACAATAGTAGAAATGCAAGCGAGTTAAGGGCGAAGGGTGGTGGTGGTTGGCATGCTTCTGGAGGTAGAGGGAGGAGTACCACTCCTCAAGGGAGTTGTTGAGGGTGTTGAAGTGGTGGGTCTAGAGAAGGCAATGGCCAGCAAATGAATTGTCAAGGGAGTACTTGGGGTAAGGAGAGCACCACGTTCATGGTAATGGTGTGAGGGGTCCAATTTTTAACCCAATTTGATGGTCCATCATCTCCTCTTTTTGATGCGATGGAAGGATCATGAATTTTGATTCAAGATCGAGGTCAGAACAAATGGTAGAGAGGAGGTCAGTGCAAGTGGTAGTATCATAGATAACAATGATGGTGATGAGGCAATAAGGATGGTGATGGAGGGGAAAAGAGAAAAAAGGTAGCAAAGAAGTAGATGCAAGCAAGCTCATGGGTGAGGCAACCAGAGGGATCCTTGAGGAGGGGGCTGCAACCAAGGAGGACAAAATACTTAAGGCAAGAGGTGACTAAGGATGATATCTATATCTATAGTGACAAGGAGGGGACAAAATCGGAATGGGGGAAGGGGAAAGGAAAGGGCTCCTCATCGTGCTCTATTTTCCTTCTCATTATGGTGGGATTTTATTAGCCCAGTGTATAGCTAAGCTAGTAGGTTAGATCTATCTAATAATTTTTCCATACATGTAGATTTACTGTATAGTCACAGTCTATAAGACGTCATCAAATCGAAAATCTCTAGAGTGAGAACTTTTTTCATTAAAAGCTCAAATTGATCATATACTACAATTGTAAGTACCAAAAAAAACATATGCTATACTATAAAAATCATTTGCTATAATTTATGAAAAAAAAATGATATTATTAAAGTACAATGGTTGTTATGCACAACAATCTCTCATCTAACAAAAATGGTGTTGTCAAATTGAGCACAGTATTTAGTAAAGAGAATGAAATTATTCTTATGATTTAATTCTTTGAACCAATCATGCTATAATTCTTATGTAGAGGATGTTACCTAGAGTTGTTATAAATCCTAGTTAATCAAGTTTTTGGTATTGTACTAAAAAAAATCTAGTTTTTGGCAAAACTAGTATTGCAACTAATTCTAAAAAACTAAATGATTCATCTCTATTGACTAGAAAACTAGAACAATTTTAGTTATAATCTAATCCTATTTCAAAATCAAAGGCACATTACTCTTTTGATATTAATAAAAATTTTCAAAAATACTCTAAATCTATCATATTCTCCTTGATCCCCTTTCTTCTGCATCCTCCCATATCTTTTGCCTAATAGTCAAACAAAAATATAGATGGCAAATAATAATATTAGTAGAGGGCATTAATATCTCCCTCTCTATTCTGTCCCTCCCTCTTCTCTCTAGTCTCTCCTACCTATCATTGTAGATACAATTTGCATGGGAGCTAACCATAGTACTTGACATCTCTATCTTTCTCTCTCTCTCTCCCATAAGCTCTTGGGCTCTTCTATTATTGTAGCCTACCACGACCCCTCTCCCTCCCCCCCCACCATCCCATATTCTTCTATATTCTTGAAAATCAAATCAAAAGGTTGCATATGTGTAACCAAGTCGATAAAATAAGATGTGCACTCTGGCTAGATTAAAGAAAAAATATAATATATTGCACCATTCTCATAAAGAAAAAAATTTTTATAATTAATGTTATTTGAAAATAGACATAAAATCAAATATCCATATATATCCAAGTGTTTGACTCAGCTAGGAGAAAAAGGGGTATGCGGATACCTAGAAGAAAAAATTATTTAACTAATATAATAGTGATTAAAAATGAACTAGATTAGACTAGACCAGTTAATCAAATAAAAAACATAGTAAACTCAAATACTCACTAGTGTGATTTCTCTAAAAGACTAGGGTTGCAATAAACCTTGGTAAAACCCACCAAATTAATCAACTTTTTGGCAAAACTAATATCACAATTAATTCCACAAAACTTTTAGTTTTATCTCTATTGATTACAAAACTTAAACAAATTCAATTATAATCTAATCTTATTTTAAAATCAAAAGAAACTTTACTCTTTCAATATTAATATTTTTAAAAATAAATCCTAAATTTATCTTATTTTTTTTGGCCTCTTTCTTCTCCATCCTCCCATATTCTTTCTTCGATGGTCAAACAAAAAAATTGATGGCAAATGATGACACCAGTGGAGGCATAATATCTCACTCTCTATGCCTCCTCCTCTCAAACCTCCCAGCAACCCATTGTAGCTGCAACCTATATGGCAACTAACCATAGCACCCAACAGCTCTCTCTCTCTCGAGCTCTCGAGGTCTTGAGCTCTTCTACCTCTATGGCCTACCATGACCTCCTTCTCTCCCCACCCCCTTAATTTTTCTATACTTTTATTTTCTTAATATTTTTATATAAACTCAACCTCGACTCAATGATCTAATAGTTACACAACCTCTTGGCTAAGTTGATCTCTAGTTTGTTTTTAATAATTGAAAGAAATACAATAAGATGGCTAAAAATCCAACTTGATTCATTGGGATTTATTTGAGTATGTATTGAACACATAGAGCATGTAGATTGTAAAATAAGAAAAATATTTCAGCAATAATTCAAATTCAAATTTTGAATTTGAATTTGAATTGAGAAAAAGTAGGAAAAAAATAAGAAAAGAATTACAACAATAATTTAAATTAAAAATTTAAAAATTAAATTTTGAATCAAGAGAATTTATGGCATATTATTATACCCCTTCAGACTGAGCATTCGGTTGAGTGTGAAGCTTGGACTATAAAAATTAAACATGTTTGGAGTGAAGATCTTTAATAAAAATGTCAGCGACTTAATCTATGGAAGAGTTAATATCTAAAAGTTTACAACCTATCAATTCTCGAACATAGTGATAGTCGATCTTGATATGTTTGATTATTGTATGAAATATTGGATTGAAGGCAAGAGAGATGGTCGAATCATTGCCACACCAAATTAAAGAAACTAAATGGAGAGAAATATGCAATACAAGTAATAGAGAGCATAAGGCAGTAGTTTGGAAAAGACATCATTACTCCACTTCAGTTGATGATTGAGTGACTGTTTGTTGCTTTTTAGCACCCCAAGAAATAGAGTTAGATCTAAGAAAAAATATAAAAGTCACTTATAGAACGTCTATCAATAGGACTGCCTGCCCAATCTACATCTGAGTATGCAATAAGATTTAATGGGTCTGGTTATAGCTAAAGTCCAAAAGCGATGATGCCTTTCAGAAATCAAAATATTCATTTGACTGCTATCATATGGGCCTCTATTAGATATTATAAAAATTGATAGACCTGGTTGACTGAGAAAGCTATATCTGGCCATGTTAAGGTTATATATTGGATGGCTCCAACAATACTCCGATAAAATGAATGATCATCAAGAGGAGGGCGATCCATATAACCTAGCTTGTCAATAGAGCAAGGACTTGAATATGGTTTGCATTCAAACATGTCAGTGCATTGTGATAAGTCTAGAATATATTTGGCTTGACGTAAGAAAATTTTATTACTCGATCGATCCACTTGGATGCCAAAAAAATATGATAATAAATTCATATCCTTCATCTTAAATGAATCGACAAGTTCAATAATAAGCTTGTGAAAAGCAATGTTACTATTGCCGGTGACAATAATATACTTTCACTAAATCAACACATCTATACCCTTTGTGAACCATGCTATATCCTAAGACACAACATTTAGTGGATCAAAATTTTAGTTTATTGGATATCTATGGTCGAAACTAAGGAAAAAAATAAAGAACCGAAAGCTCATAAATGAGAATAGTTAGGAGATTTTTGAAAAAGCTTCTCATATGGTGAAATTTTGAGATAAGAAACAATATAGATATTTGATTTATTAAATATACTATAGTAAAAAATACTTTTAACCAAAATTTTGGACGATGAGATGCATGAGCAAGAAGTGTAAGTCTAATTTCAACTATGTGATGATGTTTCTTATCGACAATTCTATTTGGTTCCGAAGTATGACGTCAAGAAAATTGGTGTATCATGCCAATATAAAGACAAAATGTTTAAGAATATTGCTCTTAAATTCACCACCCCCATCAGAATAGAAGATTTTAACTTTAATATTAAATAAATACTCAACTTATACTTTAAAAGAGATAAAAATATCAAAGAAATTAGATTTATAATGCATGGAAAACAACCATGAAAACATGAAAAATCATTAAAAAATAATACAAGAAAAGTTTGAAAATTAAAGAGTAGAGGAAGGTCCCCGAACATCCCAATATATTATTTCTAGAGGACATTGAGAAGCTGAAACAAATAAATAAAATGATAACTTTCTGTTTTTTTCTAATTGGCAAGATAAACATAGAGTTTGTTTTGGCTTATTTGAAATTGAAAGAGATGACAAAATAGAAGAGTGGATATCGTGAGATTGATGGCTGAGATGATGATGCCAAAGGTCAATGGAGATGCGATGACTAATATGGGCCGCTGGTCAGTGATCTTATGCATCTTTTGCAAGAAAATTGAAAGAATAGAGTCCATTCTTAGTCATCCCATGATACGTCATTTCTGATTTCTTGTCCTTGACAACAAAGTCAAATTCATCAAATAAGAAATAACAGTCATTATCATGAGAGAAATGATTTACAGATAAGAGATTTATAGAGGCCTGAGGATAACGAAGAATATCAGATAAGTAAAATTTATTTCTATGATTAGTGATAGAAGATGAATCAACATGAGAGACAGATAAACTTTGTCCATTGCCAACTTGGATATTATTAGAACCATCATATTTTGATGAAACAGATAACATGTTTAGCTCAATAGTGATATGATAAGTAGCATCAATATCAAAATACCAAGTATTATTATCAGTGAGTGAGGAAGTAGCCATCATAATAACAAGTTTCTATGGAGGATGATGACCTTGATATGTATAGTTCATGTGACGATAGCAATCGATGATAATATGTTCAACCTTACGACAAATGTGGCAAGTTGGTCCAGTGGACTGTGTAGAGCGACCATGTAAGGAAAAGAAACAAAAATGCTCATTAGGAAAGGACAGGATGCCATCACTTGAAGGGTGTTCGATCATCGGCCAGTATTATGATGCTGATTATTTCCACGGTGAGTAAAACCACGGCTTGGATTCAATGCTTTAATAGGTCTTTAGGCAATAAATATGGTTATAGATTGCATAGAGGCCTCTTCTATAAGACTAATTTTCTCACAAATTAATAAAGTATGGAGTTCTTTAAGAGAAAGAGAATAGATGCAAGCACAAATCTGAATTGAAGAAGAGAATAAACGATAAGATGGAGAAAGCTATCCATCTAGGATGCATATAAGCAAATCATCGTTACTTATTAGTGATCCATATGCAGCTAACTTATCTGCAAGAACTTTAAATTACTGGAGATAATCTTGTATAGAGGGTGTTCCTTTTTTAATGTGATAAGGTTACCGTTTCATGATCATGATATGATAAGCAAAGGATGCAAAATGATGAGAGAGAGTAGTACCCCATGCTTGTTTGGCTGAGGTGACTCCAACTATATAAGGAAAAGCCGATTTTGTTAATGTAGCATTGATCCAAACAAGCAGCATTTGATCACGTTTGTACTATGAAGCATAAGTTGGATGCATTGAGGAAGATAGTGGAAGCAAGCTATCAATGAAGGGCATAAGCTTATATCCCCATAGAATTAGTTCAAAGAGAAACTTCCAAAGAAAATAATTGCTGCCATCAAATTTGATTGGGATTAGATTTGAGATATTAGAGATGACAAGAGAGGTAGCAGGAGAAGATTCAAGTTCAAATGAAGAATGTGATGTTATTAATATTACTAAAATGAAAATTTCTGATATGAGAAGAAGGGCTGGGTTTGGATAAGAAAGATAGTGATAAGATAGCTAAAAATCCCACTTGATTTGTTGGGATTTCTTTGAGTATGTATTGAATATATATAGTATGTACGTGTAAAATAAGAAAAATATTTATGTAACAATTCAAATTCAAAATTTGAATATAAATTTGAATTGAGAAAAAATAGATCAAAAAATAAGAAAAAGATTGCAACAATAATTTAAATTTAAAATTCAAAAATTGAGTTTTGAATCGAGAGAATTTATGGCATGCTATTAATAACTATGCTAGTATGTATTGTAGAGAAAAAAATATTAAGAGATTATTTGTTAAAAATTTATGGCCGACATGTATCTCATCCAAACTTCATTATAGAAAATTAGTACTTTACAGATTTATTATAATATCTCCATTCTTGACTAAACTCTAAAAAGAAAGGAATGTTTATTTTATTGTTATCATACTGGGTCAAACTTATTGTTGTAGTCCAACTCTCTACCAATTTCTAAAACTTGGAGACTAAATAATATGACGAGTACCTAAGCATTGGATATGTAATACATGTCTAATACAATGTGTCCAACATGAATTCTAAAAGCTAGACATGAGTGCTTAGCTAATACAGTTTACGACATGGAATGAGTAGGCGTTTTTGAGTCTCTGTCTGGGCTCCATCTGGCCATCCCAAATGGTGGTCAGAGTTAGAAAGAAGTCCACCTTGTTTAAGGCCCAAATGGTTCTAAGATGGTCACAGTTTGTACCTCTAATTAGAACCTCTCTGCGCTTATTCCAGGATTTTTCCAGAAATTGCGCTGTCCAGATCATGGTTATTGCGAGCTAGTCTATTGCCCGAAGTAGGAAGTCTTAATTTGCTAAATAAACACTGAGATCAGAGAGTACATTCCTCGGATGTTGAAGGTCTAGAAAAAGGAAACAAAGCAGCATAAGTATCAATATTTCGCAATTTAGTATTTATATTAATCAAGGAGAAAACAAAGGAACATATTTTGTCCAAAAAATTCTTATTTTTATCCAAAAATTGAATCTCTCCCCTCCTTCCCCTCCCAAAAAAATGAAAAGGAAAGAACAACAAAATAAGCTACCCAAAATCTGAGCAGAGGTAATGCACACTCTCACTCTCTCTCTCTCTCTTATATGTTTCAAGTCTTATTATCAAGTCAATTTGTTCCTTATTAGTGCTCCTATACATTGACAGTTGAAAAATAGAAGTGTTTCAATAGCTTGCTTTCTCTAGTTTAGGAATTTTAAATCCCAATATATCAATTACCTAAATGGGTGCCAAGACTAAGATAAATCTGCATTATGATAAGTTGAGAAATTCGAAGAGAACTTTGATTTTCCGAGACATCAACTGATATTTAAGAATCAAGATATCAATATCTATGTCAATATAGTAAATTTGAGATTAACAACTACACTTAAATATTAATTTCTAAATTTATTAGTTAAAAAAAAAACTATTTACATAAATAAAAAAAGATTGGGAATATCAGTTGACATGAATAATTGCATCGGTCAATATTTTGGATTTTATCAGCTTATGTTGACCAAGATAATAGGACCACGATTTTCATATATGCTGCCTAAAACCATTACAAACTGGGATCTTGGCCTACATAAAAACGTCGGCTCTAGCCTGTGTTGTTGCCCTACGGGCAATGCACCTGTAATGCACCCTGGTTCTTTTCCCCCAAGTGCAGGAACACATTCACTGGACCATACTACTCTTATGGACCTGGAGTTGACTTTGCAATAAAATCATCATGAACCAAAGAACAAACCAATCGAGAAGCCTAGCCTCTGTTCCTCTAAATTCATATTGATGAATATGATTGCATCAACTTGCAAGGTCCCAAAACTCTGGGTTCAGATTTCATTTAGGAGGCATAAATTTATCTCCTGCAACAAAGATTTAGTGTTTGTTGCCCTCCTGGGAACTGTTGATCAGTGCACCTTTTCATATTTTAGTTTTGCATCTTTCTTTCAGATGAGTAGACTACTTGAGCTTTCAGATAGAAGAGCTGCCCATCTATCAGAAAGGGAAACTGGTTCTTCCCAGAGATGGATCCTAACTTCAAAGTTTGTGGAATTGGAACTATCTCTAGGGCAACCTTTTCTCCCTAAGATTGTGAAAACTTCTGACAAATTCAGTTGCAGGATTCATCTGCTACCATGGCAGATTTCAAGAACTTTCAATGCTAGTCTAACCCCCTCCACAGAGATAAAAGATATTCAGATTGGCTATCCTTCTAATTGGTGAAGTAAATGAACATTTGATCAAGACAATAAAATTCCAATTTTTCTACAAAAGAAGCAGACTGTCGATGATGGTTCTTGGCTCCTACCAGGTGAAAAGGTTTTTTCCTACATATAAAATGGACATCAGCCTTTAGACTCCACTCTAAATCACATGCAAGTACCAAAGACATCACTTTGCATCTTGCTCATAATTTTGCTGCACTATTAACACTCACAAATATTTTGTTTTATGGTGAAGATGGAATTCCATAGAAGAATTCAGCATCAGTGTTCTCATGGCTTAAGCTAGTTTTAGCACACACGGAAGTCTATCAAATACAACAAGGAAGATACTATAACAATGAAGGCTGCGACCAGTTCAGTTGCTATTATACCGTTCATAGTTCTCATTCCAGCTTCTCAACTGCAAAATATACGCAAGAAGCAAAACTGACATGATAAGCAAGATAAATCTTGTTATTCGTAATGAAAGGAAAGATGAGGTTGTCAAGATACTTTCTCAACAGCATCTGCAGTGACTGGAAAGTTCCGCCTCTCCTTGAGGGATTTAATGCGAGCCTTCATGTTATCATTTTGTTCTTCAGCCTGAACCAAAAGTCACAGGTTTCAATAGTGCTAAGCCTAATGCTGCATGCATATAGTCCTGTCAAATATAGCATATGAATCAGGTATGTTGCAAATACCTGCCATGGCATTTAGTCATCTTAGGAATAAGCATGTAGAATCCTAAAACAGCCTGCAGTTTAGGTATTGATCTACACCTTTATAGTGAGTCATAAATTTTCAAAGGTTCTTTTATAGTTAAAAGATTGTTATAAATGTTCATATATGTAGCAGCATTTGTCTCCATATAATTGATTATATAGGAAAGATATTCATAGGAAGGTTGCTAATTTTGTAGTTGGTTCATGACATCATTGCTTTGAGCACTTTTACAACCCTCTTGCCCTTATAAATGTTCATATACGTAGCAGCATTTGTCTCCATATAATTGATTATATAGGAAAGATATTCATAGGAAGGTTGCTAATTTTGTAGTTGGTTCATGACATCATTGCTTTGAGCACTTTTACAACCCTCTTGCCCTGAATCAATCATTTATTTTCCCATCAGCGCTTATCTCAGTCATTGCCTAACATTAACTTACAAACACCAGAACTGTTTTTAGTACATTAGGAATTGAAGGAAAAAAGTTAAAGATGTTTGAATTGTCTATCCTTTGAATTGATGAAGTGAATAAATGGGGCTTTGAATTGATGAAGTGAATAAATGGGGCATTTAACATGCAGAGTATGCGAGTGCTTGTTTTTCCTTACCTAGCCAAGAGCAAAAAAAAAAAAAGGAATCAAGAAAAAGTTGTGAGCAGAAAGATACTTCTTGATACCTGTATATTCTTAGTCTTAAAAGACAACATTATTAACACTGTACATGTATGTGTTAATGCTAGAAACACTAAGCATTACTTTACTGATTGAACCCAGTGAATGAATAAAAAGAACATACTTTATGCCATATGAAACAATATCCGATGAATAATGAGCCGCTAAAGGAGGTAATCCAGCAGACAACATCAAAATAAGACCACTAAATCTACTAATAGCTTGTGTGATGTCACTCATGCAGGGTAAAACAATAGTTTCCTACTAAATAAGTTGCTGTTCCAGTAGATCATCATCATTCTGTTCTACCAAGAACCTCTGCACATTAACATTATCCATTCCAATTTAAAGATTGTAATATTTCTAATTTTGCATTCAAAGATAATTACTGCAGTATGCTGTGAGGTACAGCATGGAGGCATACGTACAATACAAGATTTCTACCTTGCTTGCTACAAAGAAGGAATTAAATTAATTTAAGCTCATTAGTCATAAGCAGGATTCAAATCTCAAGGATCAGCATTATATGATGGCTGGCCGGTATGGTAGGATCCTCGAAGTGGGGTGATACAAGGGTGGCAGGCATTGATATGTATTCACATAAATAAGGGGGAAAAGTGTACCAAGTGTTACAGAGTTGAGACACCTCAATATGGGCTATATGAGGCCAGTACAAGGCTGATAGGCACAAGATTTCAACCCTTGGTCATAAAGGCACCAGTGAATCTTAAGCCATTAAAAACATATTTACTATTTGAAAGGAAATAACAACTTTATCAAAGGATACAGGGGTTCTATCAGTAAAGTTACCCATAGTAACAGACTCGTCAAATGTTGAATTTCATCCTTCTTTGCTTTTGTGATCTTCTCTCTGATGTCTTCTATGTTTGTCCTGCTTTTCAGTCAGTCAATCATCAATAAGACCAGTTTTGCAGATCATTATTGACAGCTACTCTAACAGATAAAGCATGATCATCGATGCAAAAAGCTTACAGAAACACAAACACACATTTAAAACAAAGGTGTCTCTATATATAATTCTCCCTCTAGACCACACAACAGGTATAAATGGTATATGATCTCAATTTTCTACGATTATCAATTTAAAGCAGTATGGTTCCAGGTAAATCATCATGTTTTCCATCCCTTCAAAAATAAAAAAAATAAAAGCAGTACTTACTTATCTGAAGACAGAATGTCAAGATTATGCTCTTCCACTAGATGCTCCACCATGTTAAGAGCTGTACCTACCTGTGATAAATCAAACTTGTATAAATAATCCTTTTCTAAATTAGAATATATTGCATAGAATATTTAATTTCATACAAGATATTTGTGATTGCATTTACACACGCACACACACACACACACACATACATAATCTCTAAGGCCAACTTGATGATGATTTGAGATTGAACATATGCAAGTTCATCAGATGGGTGGATAGCACTATAAGAGAACTACAGGTTTTGTTAGGTGCACCAGAAATCTATCAGAGTGTGTTTTAGTGAGAAAATCTGAGTGTGGGTTGAAGTTCAGTGAGAGAACCAAGAACCTGATTTAGTTACAACATTTATAGACTCAAATGTTCCTGCAAAATAAATTCATAAACTCCTATGAAATTACCTAGATGACTTCACATGCATTGGCATGCAAATAACAAGAAAGATTAAACTAAGAACAACCGTTTGGCAAATTACTAACAGAACATTATTTTCAGTATAATATTCAAAAAAGAAAAGGCATAGTATCTGATAAAGAGCACCTCTGTTTCATGACATATAGACTCAAACTCCTCCTGCAAAATACCAAGAAACAATTCAAATGATCTACATGGAGGACATAAAATAGAACCAAATTGCAAATTTTCACAATAATGGGTGGAAAAAGAAAACTGAAACCAGTATATAAATATATAAGCAGAAATTAATCACATGTCTCACTACACCAATGTTTAATTATTATTCCATAAAATTCAAGCCAAAAGTGTTAGATAATCATAGCAGCTCAAGTATAGCTCACCTAGATTCAGGAGTTGCCGATTCAAATTAGGTTCAGGGTGACAGAATCCTACTGGGTTAAATTAAAAATATCAGATCTAATCTTTTTTACTTTCTAAAATTTTCAGTTGAAGATGCCAAAAAATCAATGGAATCGTCAACCAGCTCTATCAGGTGAGGTCTTCCTTTTCTTTCTAGAAGTAGGAATGGAGAGAAAGCCTGGCCAAAATAAGGTGGAGGCAAAATTACCTGTACACTTCAACATCTAGGTTTTTTTTGCCATGTCCAGACACTTGGACACCCCGACATCCAGACACTTCATGACACTCCTTCACATTTCAAATCAGTGAACCATAATGACATCATGGTTACATATCAACTTTTGATATTATACCCAAGAGTTTTGAAGTCTAACACAACATTCAGCAAAGGATTTATGAATTCTAAGAACTTAAAAAGCAATTGATCCAACAAATTATACATTATATACATATAGCCATACATATTTAAGGACACATGTATACAATATCAACTGTCAGTGTCCAAACTTTTGAAATAGCCTGTATCCGACACTTTTGGACGCTTGGACACATGACACCCATGTCACATGTCCAGGTAACATAGGGGTGAAAGCAGGATCAGAGCCAGATCATTGGTATCCAACATCCAATGGCTTCACCAAGTCAACCAGTGCACTTACAGGTTTGCTCAGATTATTTAGTACAGATATATTTTCCATGTCCAACAGGGCTCAAATTATCTAAGTTTTAACCATTACATACAACATAATGATACCATCCTAACGTATGTCAATCTGTATAACTTACCCAATGATGTGCACGCAATTAAAGCGCACCAGATACGAAGCTATTGATAAAAGGACCATCATCGAAGTCAAGATACGGTGGGTGCATGCTTCATATTTCATAAACTTAGATAATACATGCAAGTAAGGTGCCACTAACAAAGAAGCATGAAATGGTAAAGAGCATGCAATACATACCTCTATATTTTCATGCAATGATTTGATGACCTGAAAGTAAGATAGCAAAGGGACAAAAAACTAGCTTAGCAGCCGTTATGTCGGACAAGCACTCTCTTGCACAGAAATAAACAAGACCTTTGCTGGACAACTGACAACAAATTATGGCATTGAATTTACTTCAATCCATTGCGGGCAAAGGTGCAAATGTATGAAGGCATCAACTACCAAATCACTGAATAAACAAAATGAAATGAAATTTGTAGTTTCAAAAAGCTGGATTCAAGAAATCATTGCTATATCTAGCATTTATGCTTCTGTTTCTATTAAAATCCTAACTCAAATCTATGACATATTCCTGACTTGAGAGATAGCACAATATATGTTCTTCATACATGCAAGGTCAGAAAGACATGGATAAAATTGTCACCTGAATAAATATGCAGTAGAGGCTATCTCTTTCAGCATCTGTAAATGTTGAAAATGCTTTGTGCACATCCTACAGATTCATAATACACAAAAAAATCATCCTTGCTTTTAGGATAAAGGCTCAACGTATTAATGAGATGGACTAGAATCAATGTCCTGAAATTAAAAGGGTAAAAACACATCTACACAACCAAAGGACTCATACTAGACCCAATTCAGACAATTTGCTTCATTTTGTTGAAGTTGACTGGTTAAAATAGGGATTTATTCAATTAAATAAATAAAAAGGTATGAGATATTAGAGCAAACAAGACAATGTAACCAGAATAACTCTTCATAAGGACAGTTAGATTAGTTCTATATCAATCAGTTTGCCTTGCTAATAGAAGATAAGTCATAATGAGAAGGTCATTGCTGAAGTTGCAAATGTTTATAGTTGCTGAAGGTGTCAATTGTTCCAAGACAAAAGGGTGGTCCATTCTCTTGGTCAATGTATATAATCTAGATTGATAGCTTCATTTTCTCCATCCCTGAAAAGGTGATTATCTCCTACATTAGGTAATTCAAGTGTGCACATTTTTAAAAGTATGTATCAAGACTGTATGGATCTATTGTGAGATAACGGGATTGTAAACTGTATTTGATGAAGTTTCTCACATAAAAAAAAAATTCTTCTTGACAGTATCTCAGCACCACTTTTCCCCATGCAAGCAACACATCTAAACTTTATGCTTCTTATAAAGGTCTGATTTTAAGAATGCATCTTCCATCAAATGACCAAACAAAACCAATATTTATCCTCAGACATATCATTTCACTATCATGGGTAGTAAATGCATAAGATTAGGAGGGAAAATAGAAAAAGAACAGATTTTGATGCATTGGAAGTTTTAAGGCAGAGAACAGAGATGGCACAATCACCTCTTTGGAGAATGCAGTGAGTAGCGATCGAATGCCCAGCTTAAAGGACTTCTTGAGATTCAAATGCCTCGAACTCATTGGCAGATTGGTGTGATGGGCCATTGAGGGATTGTGAAGCTATGACTCCAGCCACCAATCTTGAAACCCAAAAAGCACCGGAAAGAATGGCATCACAGAAGGGCCATAAGGAGCTAAACCAAGAACTAGAGTTCTCTGAAACTGCAATTCTGCAGTTTTGGGTTTTGGATCTGGTAAACTTCTTTATAAATCTGTTTTGTCATAAAATTTCGGTGGAATGGCACCATCAAAGGGGACAAATCGAGTACCCAGCTGGGTTTAAGAACGCCAATAAAGGTGACGAGCATTTAAGTATAAAAAAAGAGTCAGAGCACATAGCAATCATAGATATGCAAGCAAATCAAATTATACACAAATTATTTCCGAGATGTTAGAAAAAGCTTAATTTTTCAAAAATAGAACATTCTTTTTAGCTAAACAAAACCAGCATCAGAGAAAATTGAAAGGGAAAAAAAAAAACTCAAATCACAGGCAGCTCGATATGCAAATGAGATTTAACAGTGAAAAAATTAGTAGCATATCCAAGAGAGATGAAAAAAACGTGTAACAAGGGAACATTCAACCAACTATGATTTAATACCAACAAGATATTGCATTTTCTCATTTGTATTTCCTCAGTCACCAAAAATGTTTATCAAATCAGAATCTGGCACCGAAAAACAAAAAAGGAAGAAAGCAAAACACTCCCGTAAATAACCATGCATCACAATGTGCCGCATTCGGTTACGCGCAAATGTCCCTTAATTAGGGCTCCGACAAGAGAAAACGTGAGGGCTAGGGTTAGAGTTACACCACGAGAGAGGGATTAAGGTTAGGATTAGGTTTCTGGCGTAAGAAGGGTTGTTGGAATCGGGGTTCCAGTGGCTGCCTGCCGGAAGGGGAAGAGGGAGAAGAAGAGGATGGAACTCACCAGGAAGGGCAGAACGGAGCGTCGGGGACGAGATCCCGTTTCGAATGAGAGCCCGCCCGAACGAAGGGAAATAATTAACGTAATATTAATGTTGACCGGGGCATTATATGAAAATGGCTATTTTTCATTTAAAACTTCGAATATTACGTCTACGTTCGCTGCTATTGCTGCATCCACGTTTGCATATACCTCCTCGTCTTGAATACATATTAGAAAAATTTACCAGGTCAAAAATCGGGCCAGATTGCCAATGGTACCTAAGCAAGCATGACCAAATCCCACTTGGTTTTCTTTTGGGTCATGACTTTAGACTCGAACGCAACACACTATTAACTGTGAGGTCCATGAGAAATCTTTTAGATCTTTAGGATCATTAGACTAATTGAAACACAACACAGCAATTATACATTATGCCGTCAATTATACATCTAGAAAGAAAACTAATAACGACATGCGTGACTGCTAAAATAATATTAATGGGAATTCTAATAATAATCTCCCCAGTAAAAATATGACTGACCGTCGAGGTATAGAAGTACGGATAAAGAGTCTAGATACCTAATCTACAGGTTTAAATATGCTCACCAGGTAAGGTAAAATAATGGAGGACTTAGGGAATTTGAGCCATGAATTTTTTTATGGGAGTCAGATCAGGCTGGGCTAATTTATATTAGACCAATTTTAGACCTAGTTGATATAGGGTAAGGATCATATTGGATAGGAAAAAATGTGACTCTAATCCAATTATCTTTTGTTTTTCATTATTTTGCAAATGGAACATCTTTCCGGCCAAATTCAGTCCACATGCCTAAAAAATTTAGATCGAAATTAAAAAAATTTATATATATATATATATATACACACGTGCATGCGCATATGCGTGCATGCTTATTTTAAGAACTAGAGTGATGGGGAAGCCTAGCCAAATTTGAGGCGCGAAGGGAACTCGAATCCAGATCCTTTGTTCCTCTAATGGCTTTACTGAGAAGTCAACTCACAAGCTGACCAATCCGACGTGGAGCACCATAATTTTTATCAATATTAAAAATATTATCTTAGCATAAGATTTTTACATAACCTCTTATAAAAAGTAAATATTATATATGAGTGTACATGTGCTGACGATAGGGACTAAAAAACTAACATTAGTAAACTTTCACAAAGATCACATGAGTTATAGCATAGGTAATATTACGTATAATGTCACATACAACGTAAATATTATATGTAAGTCTGTATGTTTTTGATAAAAAATATATGAATTTGCAATGTTGTAATTGTAAACATATAAGAAAACCATTAACTGAGCAAGTTGCTCCAAAGGATGTTTGCATGCTCTAATTATAAATTTGAAATAAAACAGTTTCCATTATGTATTCAAAGTGGATAAGGTATTAATATCATACTCATATCACACAGATATTATACATTAACATAACATATTCTATAAAGATAATATTTTTATCAATGTACGATATTTGCATGTAGTCCATAAGTATGGTAGGCTAACTAGGGCCTACAACACATGACACATGAATCCAGATATACTGTGAATAGATTCCACTGCGCAGTAGGACTAGATTGCACCTAAGCACAATATGATATTTGCTTTCTTTCTTTTTAGTTGTAGTTTGGAGTAGGGCTATAAAAGACTTATTATAGAGGTTGTATTTGTGAGCCATGAATAAAAATAAACTATTAAGCTTCAATTTAGACTTAATTGATCCACCGGTGATAACACAAGGGCAATGTTTTAAAAGCCATCCTAAAAAAAATACATGTAAATAAATGCAATAAAATTGAGATACATGTTTTTTTTGAAAAAAATAATAATAAAATAAAGTATCAAAATGGAGAAGTAGGGTTGTAAATGGGCTCCGACCCATCCAAACTCCATCGAGCTTGGCCAACTTCAGATTGGGCATCAGTTAGGCCCGATAGATTTCAAGCTTAGTTTGAGCTTAAATATAGATTTTATATTTTGTTGGACTAGGTTCAGTTATGCCATTGGCCTTATTCGAATCCGAATCTAAATAAGGCTCGAAATAGAGACTAAATTAAGACCTGAACAAATCTTAAACTCTTCATCATCCTTCATTATACCTTACGGCTAAGAGCTATTAAAAATTGGTGTTTTCAAGCCTCTATGGAATCTTTTGAAGGCATAAATACTTGGATGCAATTCAAGATATTTAAAATGATCCAAATTTTAAATTATCAATAACAAAATTACTTGTGATACAGTGAACTATAATCTACTCTATAAATTCATGCAGTTCTAATCGGGTTCGAGTTGGGTTCTAGTTTGAGATTTGAAAAAAGTTTTGGGTCTAAGCTTAACTCAAATTCCCACAATATTTTAGGCCAGCCTTGGATGGGGTTATGGATTAGCCCAACTCGATCTAGTTCAGTCCTAAAAGAAAGAAAATATTATACTATTTTAAGAATGTGGCATAAAATAGTATATAAACTAAAAGCTTGCAATTTTGAAATTTAAAATAGAGAAACATAAACATTCGATAGATGCATATGAAAAAGGGAACAAGGGAAGCTAACTCATGTTTGATGGTCGAAAATTTTGAAATAAGATGAAAATTAGAATAAACTATCTAATTTTTTAAAATAAAAAAAACTACCTTTGACTTGTTATAGAATACTTTTTACAAAAATATAGTATTTTAAGTATAATATCAATATCAGAAAATAATATTTTTTATATATTATCATAATATAGTGATATGGCATATTTTACATGATTAATATTGATAATTTTATCTAATATTTAAATAGTAACATTAATGTACATCATACATTATAATCTTATAATATCATAGCATATTATATCATTTAAAGAACATTATACAAATAAAATATATTATATAATGATATTTTTATTACATTGCTAATATTTCAAAACATTATAATATGGTGCCATAATAATATTATCTAATGGTTATGCATGGTAGTTTTATCCACCACCAAAGGCATCATAAGCAACAAGAGCTGTGTTACATAGAAGCAGCTGAAGTGCTCCTCCCACCCCCAACCACCGAAGGAAAATATAACAAGAAAAAACTGACAAAAAGAAACAACCGATGGTTTTCAATCGTTCTACAATTTCTAATGCTGCCAAATTCTCCTTCCACTCTTGCATCCTCTGTTTTGAAATTAAAACTCGAAGGAGAGTACATAACCATGTGATTTGGCATAAGAAGAGGGAGCAAAGATTTGGAGAAATTATTAGGTGAATCAAATTTTTAGTGGATCTAGGATGAAATTTTTGTATATTACTATTATATATGCAAAGGAGAAAGATGAGAGAAAGAAGATTAAATTCATCCTAAATCCATGGGAGCTATATCCATCTAATGATTTTTTAGTGACTTGTGACAGATAGTGGTGCAAGATCCAGAAAATTTTTTTTGTGCACCGCGTATGGTGCCAAATGCGTGCATCGTGTGTAGTGATTGGTTCATAATCAAATAACGGCGTGAGAAAAAAAAAAAATTTTTTATCCAACCTCGCACGTGAGCCAATCACCATAGTGTGCGAACATGCGCACCGCATGCGGTGCACAAAATTTTTTTTTAGAATCTAAAAGTTGAGATCCGAAATATTAACCGTCCCAGTTTTGATTTACCGTTTAAGATGCTGGATTGGATTGAGCTCAACATTATGGGCTTGAATCGGACCAACTTTTGGTCTCCGACTTTAAGATTGGAGTTGGGGTTGAATTTGAATTAAACAAAATATTGATTTAAGTCAGATTCAAAATTTAATAAATTATTTTTAAATTTAAATTTAATTCAAATATTTCAAACTATTTCAAAGTCTGAAATTGGTATGACCCCCTTTCCGCCTTACATTACCGTGAAAATGGGGACTTGGGAAGTTAATAAAAGATTCTGGATTTTTGACATTTCATTATTTCCATTATAATCAACAAAAATGGACCATATTCTTTGAATTTCAGAAGTGCTACTACCGTCCAAGTTTTCTTTTGTCAACCAAGTTATGTTTTCTTACTTCAAGTGTGGAATAATAAGCCAAAGAATATGATCGCTTATATTTACCTTTTTTTTTTTTTTCTTTTTTTAGTAAAGTGCTTGTATTTACCACTAACTAATGTCTAATTCGTCCTTAGTTAATATAGGCGAAACAAATCATTTAATAAAATTGCCTTAGATAAGCAAAATGGAGGTTGCTTTACAGTTTCTACTTAACTCCGACAGCCCTTAGCTTTGCATAATTTTATGCAAGCTATATTTGATAATCGCATCGTCATGTTTTTGCCTTGTCTGGTTTTAGAATTTCTAAAATGTAGCGGTTAAGAATTTATGGGAAGGCCTTTGGTTTAGAAAAAGAAAAATGATCCAAAATGAAAAAGATGCACGATGTTAAGGAAAGAAAGAAGTAAAAGTTTTGTTTACCAAAAGAAAAAAAAAAGTGAATTTAAAAGATTCTGCTCAAAATAGAAATCTATAATTTTATTATTGAAAGTTTTATATTGTAACATCAAAAAAATACATGACATAATAAGATACGATAATTCTGTATATTTCTAAAGACATCTTAAAGAAAGTTTCTGTGCACAAGCAAGGGAAATGATTGGCTCCTTCCTCATTTCCACATCCAGTCCATTCATCTTCACCAAAAAAAATTTAAAAATAAAAAAAAATAATATCTATTTTTTTTTATTAAGAATAAAAAGGGAAAGAAAGTGTGCTTTTATGATACTAGAGTTTGGCCAAGTCTTCTATACGTCAATACCATGTGCTCCAATTCCTTTCTTTTTATTATTGATTTATTTATTCTTTCAAATAAAACTAATAAAATATTTAAAACATAAAGAAAAATTGTACGGGATCTAAAGCTCCCTTCTTCCATTCCCAGGGCCAGAAATGGACAGCCGAGACGGACACGGAGGAGATGATAATGCCTTCCAGGTCAAAACCCTAGAATTTTCCAGCCGACCGTCTCTTCCCGCGGTTCCCGCGGACCCGGACCCTGACCCTTGGATCTTCTTCTCGTCCTCTACCCTATCCTATCACGATTCCCTTCGATTGCCGTGCACTTTTGCTTGGATTTTGTTTGGCGCGGACTGATTCGTGTTCGACCGATTCAATTTCGGCCCAAAGGTTCGGTCTCTCTCTCTCTCTCCCTCCCTCCTTCCCTCACTTTTTATCTTTTCTCTCGTGTTTCCCCCCTCTTCGAGGGTTATTTTGGTTGGATTTTGGATCATATGAGCCGAATCCTCCTCTTACAAAGTGAAGGGTGTCATGACCGGTAATCGCATCGGATCTCTTTCTGGCTTGCAAAGGTTTCGGAGCGAGCAGCGCATTTGTCTATCTAGTTTTGAGATCGTTCTTTTATTTTTTTGATAATTTTTGTGAGTAACTGGCATTTGTTTAGCTTTCTATTTTTTGAAAGGATCGAGCTTATAGAAGAGTTTATTTTCTCTGATCATCAAGTATAGTTATCTTACTTCTGAAATGAAGCATTAAAGAGGTTAATTTCACTGGATTTTGGTAGAAATTTGCAGACTTTAGCTTGAAGTGTTTATCTGTTTGATCCTTCAGCTCATTGCCAGCTGACATGCATCATAATAGTTTATGTTCTGTCCGGTCCTTGAATTATTCAAAATGTGGTGGCTGGTTTTTCCGCGCATTGTTTGCAAGCTAATTGGACTATAATAGCGGGTTTTTGTTGGATTTTTGGGATGCAAGCTTGAAATTGTTAGCAGCTTTGATTGTTTTGTTGGTTGTGTTGGAATTTTTTTCGTGAGTGGTTATCTGTTCTCTCATATCATTGGTTTCAGTTGGATACAAGCAGTGGTTTTGTTGGATTTTTCGGATGCAAGCTTGAAATCTGGAGCACCTTTGACCGTTTTATTGGTTTGCTGTTGTAATTTTTTTCGTAAGTGGTCATCTTTTCTGTCACATCATTGGATTCAGTTTCAAATGTGGATGGTGGTTTTAACCTCCACTGTTTGCAAGTATGGCTTGTTGACCTTAGTCTTTCTAGTGGATGTACTGTTATATGGTCTAATTCTCTTTTCTCTCTTCTTGTTGGTGTGGGACTCTGATTCCTTGTTGTAAACTGTTTTTAAAGGATCAAGTACTTATGGGATGAGTCAAGGTAAAAATAATAACTGAATAGACAATTCCGATCATCTGATCTGAGAATTTTCTCCTCCTCATAATTACTTTTTTTTTTAATTGCTGAACTTTTTTTTTGGAAAGGTTTACTGGTCTGATAGTTTGGTCGTTTTTACCTGAGCACTCTGTATTAGTAGGTGGACTGTTTAACTTGCAGAATTTGTGCTTGTCCTTCGTGATATCTTAAGCAATACAAGTATTATATTGTGAAATGGAAAATACATTTTAAGAAGTAGAAATAGATAGCTTTGCAGAAACTCCCCCACACTGAAAACAATCTCTTGCAATTTTCAGGTTGTTTTCTGATGAGGTCCCTGCAAGTTTAAACGTCTTGGATGAGTGATGTATGGCTCTGCTGCATGTTTGCCTTAACACCAAACAAATTAAGATTTGTTAAAGATTGATGGAACATTAGCCACTTTTAGGAATATGATGTTTATGGGGATTCCTGGAAAAAAGGTTGTGCTTTGAACTTTAGTATCAGTTTTGTCATGAAAGTTGGTTCCAAGAATAAGTTTCCATGGCTCCTGTAAGCAGCATTTGCATGGAAATTCCTGATTCCCAAGCCACAGATGATGAACTTGCCAGTGCTAGCATTGAACTTGATGGTATCCTGCCTTCTAAGTCTTCCACAGTTTCTGGTATTAAAGCAGGCTCATCTTCAACCAGTGGTGTGCACGAGCTTCTTGAATGCCCAGTCTGCACAAGCTCTATGTACCCTCCCATTCATCAGGTTTTCCTTTTCCACTGCTATATGATCAGCATATACTGTCTCTATATCTGAGCTTATGTTATTTATAGAAGCTGATCTTCACAAGGCATCAGAATAAATTTGTCTTCTCCAATGCGCACTTTGTTAGTTTACCTTTTTATAAACAGATATGATTAAGCTTGTTGATAGCCAATGTAATGCCATGCAGAGTCTTTTGAACATGATCATATTCTTCCATGTCTTGTAATATCCTAAATCTTTGTTTCTTTTTTAGATAGGATCCTATTTTTCCACACTATATGATCACCCTCAAACACCTTTTCATTGTTGTCTAAATCTCTTAGGTTGCTGATTGTAGCCTCTCAGTGTTTGCTGTTTGCCTTTTCATAGTATTTTGGGTTAGTTTATGGTCTGCAATATCAAACTATATAAATATCACCAGTTAAAAGCATTCTGGATAGTTTTATTGTTTTGTGTAACATGCCTTCTTCTATGTTATAAGATTTAACTACAGCATGTGGGTGACTAGTGGACCACATAGTGCCTAGGTAGATACAGATGCTGAGGCAAATTGAATTAACCAGTTATCTGGTAATGAAGTTTTAGTGTATAAATCAAACAATTAAAAAAATAGAGAAATCAGCGAAAATGCATAGGAAATAAGCAGCATCAATGATTAAGGGCTAAGTGGCAATAGGAGCAAGAAGGGGAGGCAGAGGAGCAGCAATGATGGATGCAGGAAGAGGAGCGGGGGGGGGGGGGGGGGGGGGGGGGGGGCGCGGGGGAAGCTCCTTGACCATAGCCAGTTGGAGTTGCTGTCACCATCTGTTGAGGCATTCTTCCTAGCGTTACCATCAAGAGCACATTCTCTTCCACTCTATTCTTCTCCCTCTCCTATCGCTTGCATGCTTTGGACTTCCTAGATGAACCAAGGTTCGCAGTGCTTGTGCGTACCACTTGTGATGTGTATACCAGGCATTCCATGTCATACCAAACTGATACTTGCTATGAAGGGTGTGATAAGTGTCAATATTATGTTAATGGCAGACATTGACATTTATAAATAGAATACACATCATGGTGTGTGTGTGTGTGTGTGTGTGAGTGCCTATGTTTCTTGTTCCCTAGTTGTCTAACTGCTGTGAGTCCTTTTTCTGGTTCCTGTGTTGTGACAGTTAGCAGCAATTCTATATTTACAGACAAATTTTGAGATGCTTGGCGGTATAGGCCTGGGTTCTACTCCAAATTTCATTGCCTTAGTATGACAATGTATTGTGATCTGAGCAACTGGTTGATCTTTTTGATGCATGCTTGGCCCGTTTCCCCTTTCCAGATAGCTAATTTAAATTTTTATTGTCATACATAGGAGGCATTGAACTTATAAGGAACATGTTTCTGCCATTTTTCTTTTGCAGTGTCCAAATGGTCACACTCTCTGCTCAAGTTGCAAGCCTCGAGTACATAATCACTGCCCTACCTGTCGCCAAGAACTGGGTAATATCAGATGCTTGGCTCTTGAGAAGGTTGCAGAGTCGCTCGAGCTTCCTTGTAAATATCAGAACCTAGGATGCTCTGACATACATCCATACTATACTAAATTGAAACACGAGCAGCTATGCAGGTTCAGGCCCTACAATTGTCCCTATGCAGGTTCTGAATGCCTGGTCACAGGTGATATTCCAATGCTTGTGGCCCACCTGAAAAATGATCATAAGGTGGATATGCATGATGGCTGCACGTTCAACCACCGATATGTGAAATCCAATCCCCACGAGGTTGAAAATGCAACGTGGATGCTCACTGTAAGCCCTTTCCTCACTTTATTATTATTAGATATTGTTATTGACTCCATTTTGTCATCGTTATTTGTCAAGTTCATTCATAGATGTAGTACTAAAAGTAACTTATGTGAAGTGAAAATATCATGCATTTGGTGTAATTCTCCGTCTTTAGCAATCATTCCAGTCCGATCCATTTATGTTGTTTCCATTTCTCTTTGCAAAAAATTCCTGCAGGTCTTCAGTTGTTTTGGACAGTACTTCTGTCTTCACTTTGAGGCCTTCCTCTTGGGATTGTCGCCAGTTTACATGGCGTTCTTAAGATTTATGGGGGAAGACAGTGAAGCAAAGAACTTCAGTTACAGCCTGGAAGTGGGTGGCAATGGCCGAAAACTGATATGGCAGGGAGTGCCAAGGAGCATCAGGGACAGCCACAGGAAGGTTCGAGATAGTTATGATGGGTTGATCATCCACCGAAACATGGCCCTGTTCTTCTCAGGTGGCAACCGGCAAGAGTTGAAACTGCGAGTGACTGGTCGAATTTGGAGAGAGCAATGATTTTAACCATCTTCTATGCTTCTATTTCCTCTCTATGATTCCTGTTGATCATCTGAGTGCAACAATAGGACTGTGGCTAGCTGATAAATCATGTCAAGTCTGTATGCTTTGGTATGCATTTTGTATGGTAGCAAAGGCACAAGTCATTCTTGTTTCTGTATATGTTCACTTAATCTTCTTCGATTCAAGATAAGTGGAAGCGCTTAATTTTCTTTGACTCAAGATGAGAGGAAGCATGCAGCCAAAGCTGTGACAATGTTGCCATCCTTTTGTACAAGTCATGAACAATGAAGATATAGGTATGCTGAGTACAACATGGGATTTAGATGTGGTAGTTGCATATATGGACAATTTGGTGTTTTGTTGGTAGTCACCGAAGTCACCATCGCAGCTGAAGCCTCAGACATGCAATCTGCATATTTGAGAGAATGTCAAAGGAGAATATGAAGAAAGCGAGATGATTCCTAGTGTTATCACATCATCATTCAGAATTCTCAAAACTTCAGTTGTTTTTGGATTTAGGTGATCACGTAGACATTCAGTATCATCAAAGCTTTCTAATGGGTCTTTTTCTGGATACACTGTAAGGTACTACTACATCTATTAAAGTTGGTTACATGGTAGAGATCATGTTTCTAAGGTCTCAATTGTGTATGTGAAGTATTATACAATCTTATAAAATGATTTAGATTAGTATTTCTGATAGACTTGTGTTGATCTTGATTGAGGAATATGTAGATCTAGGATTTTTTAATGTGTGTTTCATGGTTTGATGCGATCTCTGTTTTAGTTTTTTATGGACTTGATCAACCACCTAATAAGTTGCTAACCATTTGTTGGCCGGCGATATGTGTAATGCGTTGTAAGGTGTCAAGAGAAACAAGAGGATCAAGAGGATCGGGTGGCCGGAATGAGAGTGGGAGCTCTTCCCTGAACAACACAGAAACTGCTTTCAAAAAATAAATCTGTCCATCTTTGTTTGGATTATTCCCATTACTCCATAGTTTTATAAAGCCCAAATTAAGTAATTAATTTTCTTGCGACAACACCTGTGATAGCCCAGCCAGCCCAAAAAAAAAAAAAAAAAATGATGAAGACTCCCACGAGGAGTCTTCTTCTCCCAATCGGCTCCTAATCGGAGTCGGAAACCTCACCGGAGAGGAGTCAAACTCCTCTCCTCTGGTTCTATTTAAAGGGGAGACCCTTCTCCCTTCTTCCTACCAAAGAATTCCGAGACAAAACGGCGGCAATCATCGAAAATTCCTCACGGAGATCCATTCCTGTGCCGTCCAATTTCTCGCCGGAAAAGCCTCGCCGGCGTCGAAGGTAAGCTTCCTCCCCTTCCTCTCTCCTCTCCCTTCCTTCCTGTGCCGATGTGCACGCTCGTCGGCGACCGAAGTCGTCTAATTTTGTTGCGGAAGAATCTTCCTTTTTGTCGTTTTTCCATCGCCGGTGGTCACCGCCGACCACCGGTTTGGCCTCCTCTTGCCGCCGATCGTCTCCCCTTCTGTCGACGGCTGCCCCACGCCGGCTGCGCCACCGGCCGGCCAGCCAACGAGGGGACCTCAAAGTCCCCTGTTTCAGCCCAAAAGAAACCCACGGGAAAGAAGGAAAGAAGAAAAGAAGAAGAAGGAGGAAAAGAAAAAGAAAGAGAAAAGAAGAAGAAGGAAAAGAAAAGAAAAAGAAGAAAAAGAAAAGAAAAAGGAAAAGGAAAAGGAAAAAAAAAAAGAAAGAAGAAAAATAAAATAATAATAATATAATAATATAATAAATAGGATTTTCTCTCCTCTCTCTTCCGTGAACAAAAAAAAAGAAAAAAAAAGGAGAAAGAAAAGAAGAAGAAAAAAATAAAAATAAATTAATAAATAATGATATAAATAATAAAATATGAGAAAGAGAGTTTCTCTCTCTTCCCTCTCTCCCTTCAACTTGAACTAGTATTTTCTCTCTCTAGAATTGAACTTTCTCTCTCTACTTTCTCTCTCTAGAATCCTCTCTCTAGATTATTTCTCTCTCCTAAGATTTCTAGAATTTTGAGAAGAATGATGATGAATTTAAATGATCTTCGTGATGGATTTTTGATCTGTGATCGTCGGACGGTACACCGACATCCACTTTGATCAGATCAGGTATTTTTAGATTTTATTTCTCATGATCTTATTGAATTGTCCACATGATAATTTCAGTATGATTTGATCTGATCGATCGGATTTGTTGAATCATATTGTCTGAAGAATTCAAGATGAATTTTCTCTCTCTAAAATTTTCTCTCTCTTGATTGATTCTCTCTCTAAAAAAGATTAGTGAATGAAGAAATTTTTTTTAATAAGTCGGATCTGATTCTAATGAAGAACCCTGATCCATGATTGTCAGACAGCGTACTGGCACCCACCTTAATCAGACCATGAATCTTTAGATTTGATCATCCATGATTCCGATCTAGCCATGATTTGATTTGATCATGTTGATTTCACCAATCGAGATATTGGATCAATCGTAATGTTGGATTGTGTCATCTGATCAATTCGAATTATACCTCATGAATTCTCTCTCCTCTGATTTTCTCTCTCTACTTGATTTTATGAAATCGATGAAGAAATCTCGATCCTATCACTTCGAATCTAACTTGATCTGATAGTCAAACTTTGGATCGTTTAGGTCCTAATTAGATTTTGATTAGATGAAATTAGATGATCGGACCCAATTTAAACCGTTGAAATATGGTATTCATATTCTTTCTAATTATTGAAATTGATTCTGTATAGGATTGTGGATGTTTGATCATGGGATATCGTGATATGATCTACGAACAGAATTTTTAAAAAAAAAATTACAGAATTATATGGATTTATTGGAATGAGTTCGAGGTAAGTAATGTTTCACTTTTTCTAGATTTATCGATAAATTATAATATATTTTTCTGACATGATTTGTGAAACGATGCATGAATTGGATGAATGGTATTTTGCTATGAAAATATCTTATTTGAAATGTTATGATGAAGCATGATTGAACATATTGATTTCATGATGTATTATATTGATTGATTTCGATATTACATGATTATATGTTTTATTATTGAAATTAGAATATGAAATATGATTTATGAAGAATTATGATATAAGAAACATTATGAATTGACAACCTGACTATGTAAAGGACCCCGCCAATTGGGGCATATATGTTGGCAATTGATTGTCCTGAGGGTTTATGTCGCCAGCGAGACCAGCGACATGTCGCCAGAGAGACCAGCGACAAACCGCCAGCGAGACCAGCAGTTCCAAAGGACATGGCTGTCAGATGATTCACAGCCTACCGTAAGCAGATATGCGGTATTATGACCCTGCCACAGGAAAAATGTGGTCATAGCTCATGGTTGACGAAAAGAATTGAAGAACAAAAGAAATTGAAATCTCGAAAGAAACTTGAATTTTCGAAAAAGAAATGAATTTGGCATGAATTATGTTGCATAATTGAAATTGATTTCGAATTGATGAACTCTATATGCTTATTTTCTATAAATAATGATTTACTTAAATGCCTGATGAAATCTGTTGAAAAGTGATCATTGCTTACTGGGTTGTCTAGCTCATTACCTCCTATTTTTATTATTTTTACAGATGTTGAGGAATTAAGATGATATAAGATATGAATGGAAGAGTGATCAGAAGCAGAATCCATATACTTTTATTTTAGGTTGAAAGTCTTATTGAATTTGATGTAAGGCCTATGAATCATTGTTGAATTTATTGAGACATTAAAGAAAAAAAAAATTTAGGTCGTTATGATTTAGATTTAAATTATTGTCTAATTATTCCGCTGTTGTTTTAAAAAAACATGATAAGATACCTTGCATGCTTATGGGAAGAGTTTTCTATGAGTATGCGGCAGTTGCCATGACCCTCGATTCACAATCTCGAGTGGGGGGCGCGACAATTATAGTGGTATCAGAGCATAAGTGGATGAATTATGAAACATAGAATCAGATATAGAATGGGTGTAAGTGGATAGACACCAGGGATATTATAGTGTAGATCTTTGATGATTGTAGTGGGAGAAATATTTATAAATTTTGATTAAACATTGAGATTATGTATAAAAAGATCGCAAGAGATTATGACATATAGAGTTTGAAATATGATGGATGATCTATTGATCATGATATGATTAGTTAGATCTTGATCGAAAGTAATCACAAAAGAATTGATATAAAATTTTATTGTGCGTTGTGGTTATTAATTTGATCATTGGTTATTCAAGTGAATCGTAAGTTCAAATTCAATGTGAGAATAATACTATGATATTACTTCTAGTTGAGAAGTTGACTATTATTGGCAAGATAAAGATTTGATAATAAAATATTATTCTAGAATGGGCTAAGAAAGTTTTTTTTTATGGTGCTTGATTGGAATATTTATCGAAAGTGAACTTGGTATGTGGATCATATATAAAGTGACATATTAGGATAAATGCATATTTGAGAATATTACAAAGAAACCTATTTCTTATTGATGAAATCGATTATGAAGTTGTAGAATATTCATCGTACTGGAATCTTTAATCATCATCCTTAGATCTAGATAATGAATCTTATTATGTCTCTTGGAGACTACCTGATGTGTATGAAATTTCAATTTAAAGATTTCGTATCTAAGTTGATCAAGAGATTTTTTGATATTATTATTGAGGTTGTTAATGAAAAATTGATATCTTCAGATTAAGATAAAAGATCTGATTTATATTTATTTCAGATTAAGAGATCTATGTGAATTTATAATTTAAAAATTTGGGATTTAAGAATTGATATGGAGTTCCTTTGCTTTTGTTAACGAGGTCCCTAATTGAATCTACTATTAAATGGAGATTTAATTTTTGAGGCTTGTATGATTGTTGTGAAAAGATACGTGATAGATATTAAAGATCTTGATTATAGAAATTTTAGAAAAAAATAATGATTTGAAGTTCATATATATTCTGATTATATCCAAATTTGGTGGAGCATCGAAGGATTTTTTTTCTTCATTAATTTGACTTATAAGGATTTTTGGTTTGAAAATTATCGAATTGACTTGATATGAGAATTGAGATTTGATTCATATTGATTATAGTAAATCTATATGATGGTTTAAATATGATATTGACTCAAGGGTTAATCAAGATTTTTGTATACCAGTAAAAGTATGAATGAGAATCGAAGGTTAATCTTTGACGTCAATTGAAATTTAAAATTTGAGATCTTTTCTATTGATAAGATAAAGAAATAATTTGATCAAAATTTTTTTGGTGAAGCTAAGAAATTTTGATTGTTAGATCAAAGTGCGCAGCGGAAGCATGGTAATCTGGATTACTTTGAGTAAGTCAAGAATGTTGACCCTTTAAGTTAAAGAATTATGATAGATGATATAGTTTGATACAAAAAATTTATTGATATTAGAAAGAATAATATTTTAAAATTTTGAATTATCCTAAAGTAATTTTTAAAAGTAGTGCTTCCACCTACTATGCTACAAAAATAATTAGCATCCTAATTCTAAGATGAGTGGACTATTGATTTTTGATTTTAGATTTAGAATATTTAAAGATAATTTTTTTCTATTCTAGAATTGAATTTTATAATTCTCGATTTATTAAGAAGAATTTGAGATTATTTATCGAATGATGATTTTGATCTTAGATTATTATACTCAAATATTTAGCTCCAGGGTATAATGAAATTTGAAGTTAGAACTCTTTTAATCATTATTATTTCTCTGACTGAATAGAAAAGATTGAGGTTATCTATTGATATTGACGATTATTCTATAAAAGTAGATTGGAGTTATTTATAAAAATGAATTGATTAATTAAGAGTTGTTAATGTTTAGATAAAGAAAATTGATATACTTATTTAGAATAGAGACATTGATTTTGATTATAAGAAAAATATAGTTTTGATTTAGATCAATTTTTGAGTTATTGATTTTTATTATGGAATGACTTAATGATAAAATTTGCTTCAAGAATTAGAATATTTAAGAGTTTGAGGATTTGAGTAAGAAAATTTCGATGACTAAAAAATAGTGATATTGATTCAATCAATAATGGTGATACTGATCTTTATGAAATGACTTAATGATGAAGTTGTATCGAGAATTAAAATATCAAAAGTTCGAGAATGAGATTGAAATGATAAATCTTCAACCTTTGGAAGTATGAATAAAAAAAAATATATATTTTCAAATTTTGATTGATTAGGATATCATCAAATGATTCATAGAAGTATATTTTTCTATCTTATGATGAGTTGAAATTAAGAGTGGTTAATATTTTGAAATAAATAAATAAATAAATAAATGATGATGAATGAAGTTCTTATGCAAGAATAGAGACATTGATTTTCTTCTACCTACAAGAGATGGATTTAAATTTAATTTGAGTCATGAGATATTGAACATTAATTTTTACAGAGAATGAGATCATAATTTCGAAATCTTGAAACATTAAAAATTTTTGAGATATTGATCTTGATAAATAAGAAAATGAATGGTTCCGTTTCAGATCAATATTTGATGTATTTACTTTTTTCCTTATAGAATGATTTAAGAATGAATTTTATATCAAGAATTAGAATATTGAAATATTTGTGGATGAGATTCAAGTAAGAAACTATGAAGACTCAGGCAAGAAAAATTTTGAAGACGAAATTTCTTTTAGAGGAGAAGAATGTGATAGCCCAGCCAGCCCAAACAAAAAAAAAATGATGAAGACTCCCGCAGGGAGTCTTCTTCTCCCGACCGGCTCCTAATCGGAGTCGGAAACCTCACCGGAGAGGAGTCAAACTCCTCTCCTCCTGTTCTATTTAAAGGGGAGACCGTTCTCCCTTCTTCCTACCAAAGAATTCCGGGGCAAAACGGCGGCAATCACCGAAAATTTCTCACGGAGATCCATCCCTGTGCCGTCCAATTTCTCGCTGGAAAAGCCTCGCCGGCGTCGAAGGTAAGCTTCCTCTCCTTCCTCTCTCCTCCCCCTTCCTTCCCGTGCCGATGTGCACGCTCGTCGGTGACCGAAGTCGCCGGATTTTGTTGCGGAAGAATCTTCCTTTTTGTCGTTTTTCCATCGTCGATGGTCACCGCCGACCACCGGTTTGGCCTCCTCTTGCCGCCGGATCGTCTTCCCTCCTGCCGACGGCTGCCCCACGCCGGCTGTGCTGCCGGCCGGCCAGCCAACGAGGGGACCTCAAGGTCCCCTGTTTCAGCCCAAAAGAAACCCACGGGAAAGAAGAAAAGAAGAAGAAGAAGGAAAAGAAAAAGAAAAAGAAAAGAAGAAGAAGGAAAAGAAAAGAAAAAGGAAAAGGAAAAAAAAAGAAAGAAGAAAAATAAAATAATAATAATATAATAATATAATAAATAGGATTTTCTCTCCTCTCTCTTCCGTGAAGAAAAAAAAAAGAAAAAAAAAGGAGAAAGAAAAGAAGAACAAAAAAAATAAAAATAAATTAATAAATAATGATATAAATAATAAAATATGAGAAAGAGAGTTTCTCTCTCTTCCCTCTCTCCCTTCAACTTGAACTAGTATTTTCTCTCTCTAGAATTGGATTTTCTCTCTCTACTTTCTCTCTCTAAAATTCTCTCTCTAGATTATTTCTCTCTCCTAAGATTTTCAGAATTTTGAGAAGAATGATGATGAATTTAAATGATCTTCGTGATGGATTTTTGATCTGTGATCGTCGGATGGTACACCGACATCCATTTTGATCAGATCAGGTATTTTTAGATTTTATTTCTCATGATCTTATTGAATTGTTCACATGATAATTTCAGTATGATTTGATCTGATCGATCGGATTTGTTGAATCATATTATCTGAAGAATTCAAGATGAGTTTTCTCTCTCTAGAATTTTCTCTCTCTAAAATATTCTCTCTTGATTGATTCTCTCTCTAAAAAAAGTTAGTGAATGAAGAAATTTCTTTTAATAAGTCTGATCTGATTCTAATGAAGAATCCTGATCCATGATTGTCAGACAGCGTACTGGCACCCACCTTAATCAGACCATGAATCTTTAGATTTGATCATCCATGATTCCGATCTAGCCATGATTTGATTTGATCATGTTGATTTCACCAATCGAGATATTGGATCAATCGTAATGTTGGATTGTGTCATCTGATCAATTCGAATTGTACCTCATGAATTCTCTCTCCTCTGATTTTCTCTCTCTACTTGATTTTATAAAATCGATGAAGAAACCTCGATCCTATCACTTCGAATCTGACTTGATCTGATAGTCAAACTTTGGATCGTTTAGGTCATAATTAGATTTTGATTAGATGAAATTAGATGATCGGACCCAATTTAAACCGTTGAAATATGGTATTTGTTGGTGCAAAAATCCGCTTGCGCCGTAGAAGTTGGAGTCGAGGGAGTCGCGGTCGCCGCCGGGACCTGCAAAAGAAGTCTAAACCGGAGGTGGGGTTGCTCCGGCAAGATCCTTCGACGCTCAAGTCAGTTCTCTGCCTCAACAAGAATGGAGTGCTCGAACGGAAATTTTAGCAGAGTTTTTAGGTAAAAACGAGAGCTTATAGAATAACGTATCTAGGGTTCCCCTTTTATAGACGGAGGGGCAACAAATTGATAGCGACGTCTGTAACCGTCTGGTAGTGGGCCGCCCAGAGTCAGGAAGAATTTGTTGCGAGGAGTAGTGGAGTGGACCCGTGGCCCTCACTGTAGCGCGCCACGTGGAGTCTGCCGCAGGGAGTGGAGCGGCGTCCGTTGTCGCGACTTGCCAGAGGATGAAAGAATCGCGCAGTATCCGTTACAGAAGATGGAGCAGGATCGTGGGCATCATAGCGGTCTGCCAGGGAATAGTGGAGCCGCGCGGGATCCGTCGCAGGAGGTGGAGCAGAGTCGTGGCCGTCATAGCGGTCTGTCAGGGAATGATGGAGCTGCGCGGAATCCGTCGCAGGAAGTGGAGCAGGATCGTGGTGGTTGCTGTGTCGCGCCAGGGAGTGCAGATCCGTCGGCTGAAGTTCGGCAGCGGTCGGAATTGGTGATGGAGCCTGGCTCCCGTAGGAGTCCGAGTGGAGTCCTCCTTGCGATTGAAGTCGTGGGCGGAGCCCGGCTCCCATAGGAGTCTGGGCGGAGTCCTCCTGCAATTAAAGTCAGGTGCGAAGTCCGGCTCCCGTAGGAATCCGGACGGGGCTTACCGACAGTTGAAGTTGGTGACGGAGCCCGGCTCCCGTAGGAGTCCGGGTGGAGTCCTCCTTGCGGTTGAAGTCATGGGTGGAGCCCGGCTCCCATAGGAGTCCGGGCGGAGTCCTCCTGTAGTTAAAGTCAGGTGCGAAGTCTGGCTCCCGTAGGAATCCGGACGGGGCTTACCGACAGTTGAAGTTGGTGACGGAGCCCGGCTCCCGTAGGAGTCCAGACGGAGTCCCCCTTGGAGTCGAAGTCGTGGGCGGAGCCCGACTCCCGTAGGAGTCCGGGCGAAGTCCTCCTGCAATTAAAGTCAGGTGCGAAGTCCAGCTCCCGTAGGAGTCCGGACGGAGCTTACCGACAGTTGAAGTTGGTGACGGAGCCCGGCTCCCGTAGGAGTCCGGGCGGAGTCCCCCTTGGAGTCGAAGTCGTGGGCGGAGCCAGGCTCCCGTAGGAGTCCGGGCGAAGTCCTCCTGCAATTAAAGTCAGGTGCGAAGTCCTGCTCCCGTAGGAGTCCGGACGGGGCTTACCGGCAGTTGAAGTTGGTGACGGAGCTCGGCTCCCGTAGGAGTCCGGGCGGAGTCCCCCTTGGAGTCGAAGTCGTGGGCGGAGCCCGGCTCCCATAGGAGTCCGGGCGGAGTCCACCTGTAGTTAAAGTCAGGTGCGAAGTCCGGCTCCCGTAGGAGTCCAGACGGGGCTTACCGGCAGTTGAAGTTGGTGACGGAGCCCGGCTCCTGTAGGAGTCCGGGCGGAGTCCTCCTTGCGGTTGAAGTCGTGGGTGGAGCCCGGCTCCCGTAGGAGTCCGGGCGGAGTCCCCCTGAGCCCGCAAGGGTCAATTTCGCTGAGAACTTCGGCCATGGGTATTTTATACCCAACACCAGTCCCCCTACTTCTGAGTTTGAATTTCGAATGAAGAAAGTACAGAGAGATTGGCATAGCCAAAGTTGTCTCCTCGAATCCTGTTCACGACCGCCCCCAGATATTTTGGTATTAAATGTGCGCGTGCTGGAGTCTTTTCGAATCGGGGCGATACGAAGGGATCCTTCGAAATTCCCGTCGGTACACTGGCCCAGGTACGGCACCATAATGGCCCTGCCAATCCATCAGCCGCTTTTAGCCGCCTGTCGGGGGGAGCGGGACACGTGTCGGGCGCGGGCTGGCCTGGGGGGATTCGCGATCATTATGGCGTCGGATCCCAGGGTCTATTTAAACCCATCCTTCCACCTTTAGGGGCCCTATTTCGTTCCAGAGTTCTACCAGTATCTCCCTTCCTTCGAGAGCTCTGTTTCTGTTGGCGTCTTCTCGGGCCATAGGCGCCCTTCAAGTCGTCCCTGTCCTCACCCCTTTACATCCCTCAGAGCGATCTAGGTTAGTCCCAGCACCTTCATCTTTCTTCCCGCCACTTAGGGGCCTCTTCTTCATTATTTTTTTTGTATTCCTCCGAGTTAGTTTCCTGTGACCTCTCACCCCTTATCCTGTCCGTCTTCTTCGGGATCTTAAGAGTCCTTATTCGAAGTTATTCGAAATGTCGTCCGGCTCTTCCGCTCCCAGCGGTTCCGGGAGTTCTTCCGCCTCAAACCCCCAGGTCCCTCGCTCTGTAGACGAACCCGCGTCTGGGGCTGAGCTCCGTCCGGTTTTTGCGCCGGGCACCATTCCATGTTCCCTGACTTCGGAGGAACTCCTTCTGATAAGGGTTCAGTATGGAGTTCCTCCGGAGTACGACCTGGAGCTGCCCGACCCCTCTGACCGAGCTAGCACTCCCCCACCCGATCATTTTTGCCTGTATCAGGAGGCGTTCCGTGTCGGACTCCGGCTTCCACTTCCGTCCTTTGTTGTCGCCCTCTTCCGCTTCCTAGACATCTCCTTGGCAACTGTTGCTCCGAATTCTTTTAGGTTTTTGATAGGGTTTCTCTCCCTTTGCCACGTAGTCAAGGTCCAACCGTCCCTCTCCCTATTTAGGCACTTCTATACCTTCAAGCGTCATCCTTCGGCGAAGGACTGGTGGTACTTCTCCCCTCAGTTTGGCAAGAAGGAGTTGCTGAAAGGTGCCTCTTCTTCAATCCATAATTGGAAGGAGAAATATCTCTTCGTCCATTGCCCAACCCTGAGGCTGGGCCTGCCCCTTGGGGCTCTCTGAGGGATTCTGTCCATTGGGCCCCCAGCCTGGGGGAGGATGACCTCCAGGCTGCCCGAAAGCTTCTCGCCTATTCCGCTCCTTCCCTTCCCAATCTTCTGAGGGAGCAATTTCTGTTCAACATTGGCCTGAGCCCCCAGGATCCTGCGAGTACTTCATCTTTTCCTTTCTCTTCTTTTCTTCTGTCCTTCTTCTTTCTTTTCTCTTTTTCTTTTTCTTTTTCTCTTTCTTTCTTTCTTCTTTTTTTTTTTTTTATAATCTCTGATTTCTCCCCTCTTTCTCTTCTTCTTTCTTTCTTTTTTTTTTTTTAAGGGATGGACGCCGAAGCAGCACGGATGCTTACCAGGGGCCTCAAGGCCCACAAAAGAAAGGGTGCTGCGGCCATCGGATCGGCAAAGAGGGCCAGGGCGGAGGAGTCGAGCTTGGCCGCGCCCGTCCAGACGGCTCCGGCGATCGACATTCCCTCGGACGTCGAACCTACGGCCCCCCGGGCCTCCTCGAGGAGTCCACCGACTGGGGCTCCCGCTTCGGGGGTCCGCCCCATGGAGGCGCCCGTAGCCGAGAGGGGGAAGAGAAGGAAGTCGGTGGCCCGCAGGGTGAGTAGCCGCCGAGCCACCGCTGACGAGTCCCTCTGTTCCGAGGAGGAGCCGGAGAATCCCTTCAATGACAGGGACTTGATCAGGCGGTTAATCGACGGCTGCATCCTGCCGGAGGTCGTCGAGAGGATCGACCACGCCGATCCTGAGCAGCGGGTCTGGGACTCCCTAGGGTCTTTCCTCGAGGTAAACAAATCTCTATTTAACCGGCTATTCGACCCCTGTTCCGACCCCTTTGTCGCCCTTGCAGATTGGGCACCAGCTGCTCGCCAATATCGAGGCGACAAATCGGGCGAGGAGGGACGCCGTCCAGGTGGAGGAGCGCTGCTGGGCCGAGGTCGCCCACCTTAAAGAAAAGGCAGCCGAAGTAGTCGCCCTCCAAGAGGCCCTGGAAAGAGAGAAACAAGCCCGGGAGGAGGAGAAGCAGACCTTGGAGGAGTCAGCGAGAAAGGCGGAGGCCGAGGTCGCCAACTTGGCTGAGCAGATTTCAGTCCTGGTCTCGGAGGCCAGGGTCCTTGCGGTAGAGGAATTCAAGACCTCCGCGGAGATGAGGGACCTGAATGTCCAATTCGGCCAGGAGGCATTCATCAAGGGGTTCGAGCTCTGCCAAGAGAAGGTGGCCAAAAAATTTTTGGAGCTCGACCTCAGCTTCCTAGGTGAGGAGTCCGAAGATGAGGCCGGTCCCTCGCCCGCTACCACTGCTATCGCAGCCCCCTTACCGGGGACGTCGAGCTCTCCAACTCCTGCCCCAGAGGTCTGAGACCTTCGACCTTGTAGTTTTATTTTTCCGCAATTTTTTTTTCCTTCTTGTCTTCAAAAGTCATCCAATCAATAAAGTTGAATTTTTTGTCGTGGGTGGCTTCTCCCTCCTCCCCTTCTTCTCTCTGCTTTTCTTCCTGCGATGAGTCGTGTTTTGACGCTTTTGCCTCCCGATGGCAGTGTCCTGCAGAAGCACTTCCCCTGCCCCTGGGGATCCCGCTGAAGTCGACGATCCAGTGGCTGAAGAAGGAAGTCCTTCACTTGACAAAAAAGTCAAAGAAAATGGAAGGCGAGCTTCACAAACTGAGGGAGGGCCATTCTGAAGCCATCGCAGAGGCCACCCACTTTCGGAATCTCCACGTGAAGGGGATCATGGAGTATAGCCGGAGGAAGGCGGACTTCGCGAAGGAGCTTGAGGAATGCAAGAAGAGCGCCAGTGACCGAATTTGGGCTCAAGCTGTCAAGATCAGTGCTCTCAGGGTGGAACTGTCTGCTGCGAAGGAGAAGATCGGCCAGCTGGAAGGGAGTTCATCCCGGCTCTTGGCTCGGGCCGACGGCGACCGGGAGTGGTCAAAGAGGGTCTCCGCCCTTCAGCAGCAGCTTCAAGACGTTGAGATGAGCTACGACGTGCACCGGGCCGGTTGGCGCAGGCAGGTGGATGAATATAAAAGGAGACTCAGGGTGGCGACCGACGAAGTCGTCCGTCTTCAGAGGCAGCTGGCTGACAGGGCTCAGCTTACTTCCGCTCGAGATTCTGACGAGCTCCAGTCCCTAAGAGGAACCGTTGAAGGGATTTTCGTCACCCTCGGGGAAAAGATGGCTGAGCTGCAACAACTGAAGATCCAACTGACATACGAGCAGCGGGCCGTCACGGACGCGGAGGCAGAATCTGAGGTCCTGAGAAAGAGGCATCGAGAGGCGGAGACCGAGAGCCAGCGACTTTGTCGGGTGCTCCAGGATGCGCTGCAGAGAAGGAGAGAGCTAGAAGAAGAAATTGAGAATCTAAGACAGTCTTGGATGAGGGGTGGAGCAGATAATTCTATGTCGGAGGGAGCAGAGCTTCCCTAGGGCTTCTTTCATCCTTCTATCCTTTCATGTATATATTTTTTCTTTTGTTGTTTCGTCCCGCTTTTGTCGTTTTGCTTTTCTTTCCTTGGCCTTCCAAGCTTTGTAGTGTGTATTTCGAAAATGGAATGAAAAGGGGATTTTGTGTTACCTCTTCCGCGCGTTGTATTAAATTGTCGTCCGTCGAACTTTTCTTGTCGTTCGACTTGTCTGATGTTGACGTCATTGGGAGACGCCCAGTCGTCGATACGTTGGCTTGCCTTCCTCGTCGTTCATGGCCGCAAGCTCGAGCTTGGCGGTCCGAACTCCGCATTACTTTGGGGACGTCGCTGTCTTCTTGACCTGTGTCGAGAGCCTTCTTAGAGGTCGGGGGGTTTGGTGGGAACTCCCCATCTTTGTTGAGACGAGGTTCTTTAGGTCTTTGGTGTGGTTTGTCCTTTATCTGTTTCCGTCATAGCTCGTCGCTCTTCCTCTTTAATTTTTCTTCTCTTTCCAGAGTGAGGGCCCTCCCCTCGCTTTTTGCGGGGTTGCATAGGAGTGTGGAGGTGCCACTGAGGGGCCTTTTCCCTTCATCCGATCTTGTCGGGCGGCCGGGTTTCGTCACCATCAGGACGAGGTTCTCCTCCCGTTCCCACGGGGGCACGTAAGGGCCATCGCCAGGGTCTCTCCCCCCAATCTGGTCTAAAAGAATCGGACCTTCGACTTTGCTCATGTCAGGACGAGGTTCTCCTCCTGTTCCTGACATGGCTGTGGGGGCACGTTAGGGCGCTGTAAGGCCTCTCCCCCCATCCGGTCTAAAAGAATCGGGCCTTTGACTTTGCTCATGTCAGGATGAGGTTCTCCTCCTATTCCTGACATGGCTGTGGGGGCACGTAAGGGCGCTGTAAGGCCTCTCCCCCCATCCGGTCTAAAAAAACCGAGCCTTCGACTTTGCTCATGTCAGGACGAGGTCCTCCTCCTATTTCTGACATGGCTGTGGGGGCACATTAGGGCACTGTAAGGCCTCTCCCCCCATCCGGTCTAAAAGAATCGGGCCTTCGACTTTGCTCATGCCAGGATAAGGTTCTCCTCCTGTTCTCGACATGGCTGTGGGGGTGCATTAGGGCGTTGTAAGGCCTCTCCCCCCATCCGGTCTAAAAGAACCAGGCCTTCGACTTTGCTCATGTCAGGACGATGTTCCTCCTGTTCCTGACATGGCTGTGGGGGCGTATTAGGGCATTGTAAGGCCTCTCCCCCAATCCGATCTCGAGATAATCGGACTTTCATTTTAGGTATGTTAGGATGAGGTTCTCCTCCCGTTCCTAACATAACTTTGTTTTAGGCGTTTGAAGGGGTTATACCCAGTCGTGACAAATCCAGACCGAATGGGAAGAGCATGTCAAGTAGAGAGGAATTTAGATTCAAGGTGAAATCGTAAGCGATACATTTACAGGTTTTCCAGTTCCACGACTGTGGGAGGTCTGCTCCTCCCTGAGGCCCTCCGGTGATGGAGTCGATGGTCCCGATGGGAGGCCGATCTCCGGGCTGCTCCTCCCTTCTTGGCGGTTCAGGTTGCGGAAGGGCCCTTGGCCGATCTCCTCTACCCTCAGGCCGACGTCGGATGAACCTGTCGAGTCGATCTCGTCGGATGAGCTCCTAGATCTCGTCTCGGAGCTGGATGCATTCCTCCGTGTCGTGGCCGTGGTCGCGGTGGTAGAGACAGAACTTGTTGGGGTTGCGCTTCCCGGGGTGTGTGCGCATCCTCTCCGGCCTAGGGAGCTACTCCCTGACCTCCATCAGTACCTGGGTCTTCGAGGCATTGAGGGGGGCGTAGTTGCGGAACCTTCCCGGTGGAGAACCCCACCGAACCCCGTGATCCGGACTCCTCTGCCTGCGCACCCGGGGTGGAGTATGGGCACGCTTGTGCCAGGAGGGGATCGAGAATGCAGCCGGGCTTCTCTCGACCTTTTTTCGACTGCGGGCTTACTCGAGTCTCCCACCTGCCGCTCTCTCGCTGTCTCTTCATCCTTCATTTTGAAGGCTTCTTCTGCTCGGGTGTATCCTTCAGCCCGAGCCAACAAATCAGCAAAATCCCTGGGGTACTTCTTCTCCAGGGAGAACAAAAGGTCATTCTTCTGAAGGCCGCCCTTCAGAGCGGCCATTGTGACTGATTGGTCCAAGTTCCGGACCTCCAGTGTCGTGACGTTGAAACGGTTGATGTAGGCCCGTATGGACTCTCCTTCCCTCTGCTTGATATTGATAAGGGACTTCGAACCCTTCCGGGGGTGCCAGCTGCTGACACAATGGGCCACAAATTGGTGGCTCATTTGATCGAAGAAAAAGATGGTACTCGATTTCAGAGCCGAGTACCAGTTTCTCGCCGCTCCCTTCAAGGTGGATGGGAAAGCCGGCATAGAATGGCGTCGGGAGTGCCGTGAAGTAGCATCATCGTCCGGAAGGCTTCCAGATGATCAACGGGTCGAAGTCCCGTCGTAGCTTTCGAACTGGGGGAGCTTGAAGTTTGGCGGGATCGGTTCCTGCATGATCATTTGAGAGAAGGGAGGGTCAGTGCAAATATCCTCACCATAAGCGGGGGAGCATGGCGGAGTTCTTCGATCCGTCGGTTCATCTCTTGGAGTCTCCGGTCTAGAAAATCCTCCCGACTTCGAGTCTCGAGGGTCCTCTGGCAGAACGGGGGCAGGGATCTTCCAGGGGTGGAGTCGTGGTCCGATTGAGGGCTCTCCACCCTCGGGTTCATTTTCCCAGGAAGGATGGGGCGGCTGGCCCAAGTGGCCCCCCGCCATCGGATTCTGGTGTTCCGGGGACACCCTTTCAGGCGCACTGATGCCTGCGCTGCTGCTGCTGCATAGCCTGCACAGCTTCTGTGAGGCCTCTGACCTGCTGCGCTAGCAGATCAAACTGCTCCGCACCGACCGCCATCGTCGAGGAGGAGGAGAGGTTGAGAAACAGGAGGGGAGGCCAGAGCCTGAGATCTGGCCGCGGAGGCCGTGGATCGTCGCGTGGACGCCTTGCGGGAGGCATCGAGCAAGGACCAAGTGGAGAAAGGAGGGGGGAGGGGACGCCGGAAGAGATGCCCGGGGGCGGTCCCGTTGAGCGCTCCTTTAAGAACAAGGATACTGCGAAGACACAGGACCTTCCTCTAGCGCCAATCTGTTGGTGCAAAAATCCGCTTGCGCCGGAGAAGCTGGAGTCGGGAGTGCGTCGCCGCCGGACCTGCAAAAGAAGTCTAAACCGGAGGTGGGGTTGCTCCGGCAAGACCCTCCGACGCTCAAGTCAGTTCTCTGCCTCAACAAGAATGGATGCTCGAACGAAAATTTTAGCAGAGTTTTTAGGTAAAAATGAGAGCTTATAGAATAACGTATCTGGGGTTCTCCTTTTATAGACGGAGGGGCAACAAATTGATACGACGCTGTAACCGTCTGGTAGTGGGCCGCCCAGAGTCAGGAGAATTTATTGCGAGGGTATGGGGTGGACCGTGGCCATTACCGGGCGTGCCACGTGAGTCGACCAGGAGAAGCGGAGTGGCGTCCGTTGTGCGACTTGCCAGAGGATAGGAGAATCGCACGATATCCGTCGCAGGAAGTGGAGCAGGACCGGTGGAATGCTGGAGCCGTGTGGATCTGCCGTAGGGAGTGGGGCAGAGTCGTGGAGTGATGGAGCTGCGTGGGATCTGCCGCAGGGAATGGAACAGAATCGCGGCTGTTACTGCAGCGCGCCAGGGGGTGGAGGTTTGTCGGCTGAAGTCCGGCTGGAGTGTCTGGCAAGAGGAGCTCGGAATCCGGTTTTCGCAGGGGTTCGGACGGAGTCTTCCTTTAGTCACAGTCGGGGACGGAGTCCGGCTCCCGTAGGAGTCTGGGCGGAATCTTCCTGTAGTTAGGTGCGAAGTCCGGCTCCCGTAGAAGTCCGGACGGAGCTTACCGGCAGTTGAAGTTGGCGACGGAGCTCGGCTTCCCGTAGGAGTCCGGGCGGAGTCCTCTTTGCGGTTGAAGTCGTGGGTGGAGCCCGGCTCCCGTAGGAGTCCGGGCGGAGTCTCCCTTGGAGTCGTGGATGGAGCACGACTCCCGTAGGAGTCCGGACGGAGTCTCCCTTGGAGTCGTGGATGGAGCCCGGCTCCCGTAGGAGTCCGGGCGGAGTATTCCTTGGCGTCGTGGATGGAGCCTGACTCCCGTAGGAGTCCGGCGGAGTCTCTCTTGGAGTCGTGGACGGAGCCCAGCTCCGGTAGGAGTCCGGGCGGAGTCTTCCTTGGCGTCGTGGATAGAGCCCGGCTCCCGTAGGAGTTCGGGCGGAGTCTTTCTTGGCGTCGTGGACGGAGCCCGACTCCCGTAGGAGTCTGGGCGGAGTCTTCCTGCAATTAAAGTTAGGTGCGAAGTCCAGCTCCCGTAGGAGTCCGGACGGGGCTTACCGGCAGTTGAAGTTGGTGATGGAGCCCGGCTCCCGTAGGAGTCCGAGCGGAGTCTTCTTGACGTCGTGGATGGAGCCCGGCTCCCGTAGGAGTCCGGGCGGAGTCTTCCTGCAATTAAAGTTAGGTGCGAAGTCCGGCTCCCGTAGGAGTCCGGACGGGCTTACCGGCAGTTGAAGTTGGCGACGGAGTCCGGCTCTCGTAGGAGTCCGGGTGGAGTCTTCCTTGGCGTCGTGGACGGAGCCCGGCTCCCGTAGGAGTCCGGGCGGAGTCTTCCTTGGCATCGTGGATGGAGCCCGGCTCCCGTAGGAGTCCGGGCGGAGTCTTCTTGCAATTAAAGTTAGGTGCAAAGTCCGGCTCCCGTAGGAGTCCGGACGTGGCTTACCGGCAGTTGAAGTTGGCGACGGAGTCCGGCTCCCGTAGGAGTCCGAGCGGAGTCTTCTTTGGTGTCGTGGACGGAGCCCGGCTCCCGTAGGAGTCCGGGCGGAGTCTTCCTTGGCGTCGTGGACGGAGCCTGGCTCCTGTAGGAGTCCGGACGGAGTCTTCCTTGGCGTCGTGGACGGAGTCCGACTCCCGTTGGAGTCCGGGCGGAGTCTTCCTGCAATTAAAGTTAGGTGCGAAGTCCGGCTCCCGTAAGAGTCCGGGCGGAGTCTTCCTTGGCGTCGTGGACGTAGCCCGGCTCCCGTAGGAGTCCGAGCGGAGTCTTCCTTGGCGTCGTGGATGGAGCCGGGCTCCCATAGGAGTCCGGGCGGAGTCTTCCTTGGCGTCGTGGATGGAGCCCGGCTCCCGTAGGAGTCCGGGCGGAGTCTTCCTGCAATTAAAGTTAGGTGCGAAGTCCGGCTCCCGTAGGAGTCCGAACGGGGCTTACCGGCAGTTGAAGTTGGCGACGGAGCTCGGCTCCCGTAGGAGTCCGGGCAGAGTCTTCCTTGGCGTCGTGGACGGAGCCCGGCTCCCGTAGGAGTCCGAACGGAGTCTTCCTTGGCATCGTGGATGGAGCCCGGCTCCTGTAGGAGTCCGTGCGGAGTCTTCCTGTAATTAAAGTTAGATGCGAAGTCTGGCTCCCGTAGGAGTCCGGATGGGGCTTACCGGCAGTTGAAGTTGGCGACGGAGCCCGACTCCCGTAGGAGTCCGGGCGGAGTCTTCCTTAGCGTTGTGGACGGAGCCCGGCTCCCCGTAGGAGTCCGGACGGAGTCTTCCTGCCAATTAAAGTTAGGTGCGAAGTCCGACTCCCGTAGAAGTCCGGACGGGGGCTTACCGGCAGTTGAAGTTGGCGACGGAGCCCGGCTCCCATAGGAGTCCGGGCGGAGTCTTCCTTAGCGTCGTGGACGGAGCCCGGCTCCCGTAGAAGTCCGGGCGGAGTCTTCTTTGGCATCGTGGACGGAGCCCGGCTCCCGTAGGGAGTCCGGAGGAGTCTTCCTTGACGTCGTGGACGGAGCCCGCTCCCGTAGGAGTCCGGGGCGGAGTCTTCCTGCAATTAAAGTTAGGTGCGAAGTCCGGCTCCCGTAGGAGTCCCGACGGGGCTTACCGGCAGTTGAATTGGCGACGGAGCCCGGCTCCCGTAGGAGTCCGGGCGGAGTCTTCCTTGGCGTCGTGGACGGAGCCCGGCTCCCCGTAGGAGTCCGGGCGGAGTCTTTCTTGGCGTCGTGGACAGAGCCCGCAAGGATCAATCCCGCTGAGAACTTCGTCGTGGGTATTTTATACCCAACATTACTAAGGCCAAAAACGAGGAAGAGGTCTACAAGTTGAGAGTATGTGTACGTGCGCACCTTCTTCGTGTGATGGGCCGTCTGCCTGGAGCTGGAACTGCCCTGGGTAGCATAGGCCCGCCTGGCGCATCGAAAGGCATGCAGTTGGATGAACACCGGCATGTCGGCTGCCATCACCTTCACCCGGAGCGACGCTGCTGCTGCATTCATCATCATCATCTCGATATGCGGCATTAATGACTTCCTCCCCGGCACCAGCTCTGCGGTGTTCCTGTTCCCGGAACCGGCCTGGTGCGGCATTCCGCGGCCATCATCGCGGATCTGGACGGCTCTCGATGCTTTGGCCTTGACTCGCATGCCTTCTCCACCACTGCTGCGTTGGCTGCTGCAACTGGATTCTCTCTCAGGCCCGTCGATGGTTCCCATAGCGATCGGTCGGTCTCTAGGGGCGGGTTAGCGTCGGATCTGCGAGCATATATAAGGAGAGGTACGTGGGAGCCTCGAACGAGGATTGATCTGTCACGGTGGAGACCGCTAGCACCGGATAATAAAATATTATTATGGGGCAAAAAGAGAGAGAGAGAGAAGAGAGGCGGAAATAAATGACGGAGCAACCATGTGCCTAATTAGCAGGAATACTAAATGCGTGGGCTCAGGCCGGTGGAGTGGAGATATCTTCTTTTTAATTTGTTTCTGTCACCGGTCCGCGATGCGCGTAGCTGTGATTATGGTTGAGCCCCGCTAATTTTGGCTTTCGCTGTCGGTTGGCACCGACGGGTGCCAGCACAAATAGGACCGGCCGCCACCAAGCGGACGGCTCCTTCTACTGCGGCATGCTTGTTCTGGCTATTCCCACCCGAAACGGCTCCGAGTCTTTGATCAAGCTTGGATTCTCGATCTTCCCCTTCTTTTAGATGGTGGCTCGTTTCTTTATAATTAGCAGGAATACTAAATGCGTGGAGATCTTCTTTTTGTTTGTTTCTGTTACCGGTCCGCGATACGTGTAGCTGTGATTGTGGTTGAGACCACTAACTTGGCTCTCCCTGTTGGTTGGCACCAACCGGTGCCAGAACAAATGGGACCCGGCCGCTACCAACCGGACGGCTCCTTCTACCGGCGCACGCTTGTTCTGGCTTCCCACCCGAAACGGCTTCGGGTCTTTGATCAAGTTTGGATTCTCGATCTCCCGTTCTTTTAAACGGTGCCTCATATGTTTTAATTAACTATGCAACATCAAATCTTTTAATCACCAATTATTTTTATTTTATATTCTGAAATTTTTTCTTCTTTGCCCTCTTTAGCAGTGCAACATCATGCTGTAAGGCCCTTCGTACCTCGACGACATGGACCTTCTATACTCATATGTTCTTCACAGATGATAGTATGCTAGCGGCTCATGCCATGCTTGCTTAACCTGCTTGTTTAAAGCTTCTTTCTAAACTCTTATCGTTTTATATCTGGGCAAGCAGTGAATAAGTCACATAATATCTTCAGTCCATCCACTCCAGTGGCAGAAAAGGTGCTCATTCGAAGGTTTCCATGCATGCCCTTTTGAAACAAGATCCTTGGACTTATTTGGGCGCTCCTATGTGTGGGT
>NC_026008.2:24513644-24574317 GCF_000442705.2 Elaeis guineensis | reverse complement strand
TCGGGCATTCTGCGATGAAGTCGGCCAGGACCTGGGCCTTTAAGGCAGGTCACGGTCGGTACTGTATGTCAAACTCGCTGAGCTTCATCGCCCACTTCGCCAGTCGTCCTGATGTGTCGGGCCGGTGCAATATCGCCCTCAGGGGCTGGTTGGTGAGGACCACAATGGCATGCGCTTGGAAGTATGGGCGGAGTCGTTGTGCGGAGACGGTTAGGGCAAAATCATCTTTTTGTCTCCGAGTATCGAGCTTCAGCACCGTGGAGCACTTTGCTGGTATAGTATATAGGTTGATGAATTCGGCTCTCGTTCTCTCGGACGAGCACCGAACTAACCGCCTCGGGGGAAGTGGCCAAATAGAGATACAGCATCTCCCCGACCTCTGGCTTCACAAGCAACGACGGAGAAGTCAGGTACCTCTTCAGATCCTTGAAGGCCCGTCGGCACTCATCCGACCAAGAGAAGCCCTTCGCCTGCCTCAGGGTCTTGAAGAACGGGAGGCATCTTTCGCCGACCGAGAGATGAATCGGCTGAGAGCGATGATTTCCCATTCAACTGCTGGACCTCCTTCTTGGTGTTCGAGTGCCGCATGTCGATGATTGCCTTTATTTTCTCAGGGTTAGCCTTGATTCCACGCTGAGAAATGAGGAACCCGAGAAACTTCCCCGAGGTCACTCCAAAAGCGCACTTAGTCGGATTCAGCTTCATTCGATGTTGCCGTAGAGTGCGAAAAGCTTCTTCGAGATCTCGAACATGATCTGCAGTCTGCGCACTCTTTACCACATGTCGTCCACATATACTTCCATATTGCGCCCGATCTGGTCTTTGAAGACCTTATTGACGAGTCGTTGGTAGGTAGCTCCGGCGTTCTTCAGTCCGAAGGGCATCACTCTGTAGCAGTAGAGGCCCTTGGGGGTCACGAAGGCAGTATGCTCCTCATCTTCGGGTGCCATCCGGATCTGATTGTACCCGATGAAGGCATCCATGAAGCTGAGCAGTCGATAACCGGACGTCGCATCTACCAGCTGGTCGATCTTCGGAAGTGGAAAGCTGTCCTTCGGACAGGCCCGATTCAAGTCGGTGTAGTCGATGCAAATCCTCCACTTTCCGTTGGCTTTCTTCACCATGACAACATTGGCGAGCCAATCGGGATATGTAGTTTCTCTGATGAAGCCTGCCTCGAGTAGCTTGTCCACTTCTTCGTCGATGGCCTTCTGTCTTTCAGGAGCAAAAGACCTTTTCTTCTGCCTCACCGGCCTCATCGTTGGGTCGATGTTGAGTCGGTGCGTTATTATCTCCGGGGGATGCCCGACATATCTGCTGCGACCAAGCGAATATGTCGGCGTTGGCCTTCAGCAGCTCCGCCAACCGTCGTCGTTCTGGGTCGGTAGTTGAGACCCGACCCATACCTTTCGGTCGGGATTCTCCGCTATCGAGATGGGAATGAGCTTTCGGCCGATTTACCCCGTTCTTCCTCCTCCCGTTGGTCTAGCTTGTCGATCGTTAGGGAGCCCTTCAACTCCTCGCTTTGAGTGGAGATCTGAAAGCATCGTCGGGCGAGTTGTTGGTCTCCGCGCATCTCCTGACTCCATTTTTGTCGGGAACCGAACCAGGAGATGGTCGTCGAGACAATCGCCTTGAGGGCGTTTAGTCCGGGTCTTCCGAGTATGGCGTTGTAGGCTGAGGGCACTTGGACGACCGTAAAAGTCAAATGGACTGTGCTTTGTCGTGGTTCGGTGCCAACCGTCATGGGCAAAGTAACTTCTCCTTCCATTGTGACAGCATCCCCACAAAGCCTATCAAGGGTGTGGAGACCCTCTTGAGTCGGTCGGTCGATAGTCGCATCCGGGAGAAGGTCGAGTAAAACAAAACGTTCGTGAACTTTCATTATCTACAAAGATTCTTTTTACATTATAGTTTGCTATTATTGTCGAGACAACAACAGCGTCGTCGTGGGGAGTTTGGATGCCCCGAACATCTTCTTCTGTAAAAGTAATTACGTCATCTGGGTGCAGCTTCTTCATCGGCTCCCCTCCAGCAGACGTCCCCGGGCCCAGTCGTTTGGAAATCATATTGATGACCCCGGCCGTAGGCTGATTAGTTGTCGCTTCTTCAGTCGGCTGGGGTCGTCGGTCAGCAATGGTTGAGTCGGCGGGTTCCTTCAGAATTTATCGAGATATCCTCGATGGATGAGAGCTTCGATCTCATCCTTAAGCTGGATGCATTACTCGGTATTGTGGCCGTGGCCCCGGTGGAATCGACAGTACTTCCGTCGGTCGAAGCCCTTTGCCTTTAGAGGCGGAGGCCGTCGCAGGTACTCTTCCCCTTCGATCTCCATCAAAATCTGCGCACGAGGAGTAGAGAGAGGAGTGTAAGAGTCATACCTGGGGCATGTTGGCCTTGGACTCTACCGTCGAGGCGACCTCTGGTTTCATCGTGGAGCCGAAACCCGACCGTCGGTCGGGGGCCTGCTGGGCCCGGAAGGGTCCCGACCCTTTCTTTGCTTCTCCTTCGGGCCCTTGAACTCGATCAAGTGTCGGTCGGAGGCTCCTTCGTCCACACGCATGTACTTGTACGCGCTCTCCAATAGTTCGGCATACGTTCGGGGGAGGGTCTTGTCCAGGGAGTAAGTGAATCGGGATGCCCTTAGCCCCCGTTTCATGGCCGAGATGGCCATGTCTTCGTTGAGATCCCGGACCTCAAGCGTGGCCGCATTGAATCACGTCACGAAGTATCAGAGCATCTCATTTTCTCTCTGTTTGAGAGAAAAAAGGTTGTCCGAGGTTCGTGGCGGCTTCCGACTGGTGCTGAAGTGGGCCACGAAAGAGTGCTCGAGCTGCCCGAAGGAGTGGATACTTCCTGATCGAAGATCGAAGTACCAGGCCCTGAAAGCTTTGTGGAGCGTGGCGGGGAAGCCGATGCAAAGGAGAGCATCGGTTGCCCCTTGAATCATCATGAGAGCTTTGTAGCTCTTCAGATGGTCGATTGGGTCGGTGGAGCCATCGTAGGACTCCACGTGCGGCATCTTGAACTGACTGGGGATCAGTTTGTCGAGGATAAGTCGGGAGAGAGGTTGGGCGGTTTGAAGGTCGACATCGTTCGAAGACTTCTGTCCATCCACCTACAGTTGGGCAAGCCGACGGTCGATTTTTTCGAACCTACGTTCGTAGTCGTCGATCCGTCGGTGCTGGGAGACCCCAGGAGTGGAGTCTCTGGAGGAGTCCGAGAGAGAGACGGACGGCATTCGCGGTCGCTTCTCCTTCCTTGCTCGTTCCAGCTGGGAGGGAGAAGGCTGCCGAGACTGATGGGTGTCGCACCACGGCCGCCCCTCCTCCTCTCGATAGGAGCGCTGTGGCAGGTGCTCCTGCAGAGGCGACGGAGATCGATGCGGGCATCGACGGCTGCTCCTGGAGGGCATCGGATGTGCCGCCGGTTGCTCGACCGGTGAAGGTGGCAGCCGGATCAGTTGTTGCTGAAGGCTTTTGACCGCGTCTGTCAGCACGGTCATCTGCCGCACGATCGCTGCGATCTGCGCCTCCGTGGTCACCACGGGGTGCGGAGAGCTAGGTTCCGCCATGGAGGGTGGAGGAGAGGCCTCTTCCCGGTGGGAAGAGCGCCTCGCCGATCCAGTGACCCTCGACCGCTGAGCTCTTGTCTTTGTCATCTTGGATCCCGTGGGGGTTACAATCCCTGGTGCTGTCAATGAAGCACCAACTTGTCACTGCCCCCCCTACCTGGCGCGCCAATCTGTTGCGGCCAATCCCCTCGTCGCCTGGTCGCCGGGAACGAGTGCCTGCAAAAAAAAGTCCGCACTGACCGGAGGTGGCTCCGGCGGGGACCCTCCGACGGTCAAGTCAGGGAGGAGACTGGGCAACAGTGAAGAGAAAATAAGGAGCTCAATGAGAGAGAGAGAGAGAGAGCTAGAGAGGAGGGAATTTAGGGGTTTCGAAAGGACCTCTAGCACTATTGCCTTCCCCGATATATATAGTGGAGCATGGTATGGCGCTGTCATTAATGGCACGGACAATTGAAGAATTGTCAACTCACTGAGGACTGTCAGAGTCGCCGTGAGGGTGTCAAATCACCGTGGGACTGTCAAATCGCTAGGGTTGACCCATGCCTTAGGTGGGATAATGCCCCTAGGCGGCAGCGCCGCATGCCGTTGTCAGGACTGACAGTTTCTGACAGTCATACGGCATCTGGAGGAGCCAACCGACCATAGGTCGGCGGCCAGTTGTGGGGCGTCGGGTGGAAATTTGGGACCCCTCCGACAGTCAGTCGGGCACGTTGCATGAGTCGGGCATCGGACTCCATAGTGCAGCCGATCGGGAGAGAGGAGAAGGTTCGCCCGACCAACGTATCCTCGGTCGGTCGGTAACGGCAGCCGTCGGTTGGTCGGCAGAGTCGAGCGCCGGTCATATAAGTCCGACGATGAGTCGGCGTGAGTGGGGTCGGTCGGTATTCCCCAACAAGACCTTAGCAGATATGAGGTTTTACTAATCAATATGCGTAAAGTGGCATATGAGGATGGAAACATTGCATAAAGATACCCTACCATGTAACATCTTGCCTATGTCATTTCATAACGGATGGTTTTATAATGGATGGTCCATGCTGCATTTGAGGCACATAATCAATTTAAATTTCTATTGTTTTATTTAGCATTATGCTCCCAAAACTCTAAATTTTAGCGCCTTTCTACTAAAGTCCATTATCTCTAAATTAGAGGAGTTATGAGACAAATTGGAGAGTTTTTCAGCTATTCATCCATCTAGTTGCTAATTTTTGGATTTTTTGAGATGATTATAACTATGAATCAAAGGCTATACAATGAATAGAAAATACAGGCATCCAGACAAGATATGAAGTATGTAAGAAAACATGATAAATTTTAAATATATTATACTTTACCTTTTATATAGTTATTTTTGTTCATTTATCAACCATGAATTATAAAGCCATTCTAATCACCTAACTAAGCTATAAGTAACTCATAACTCAAGGTGCAATTACTATTGTTTTAGATGCTGAGAGCTGGTGGTTGAGTCAAGTTGGGTTGTGTTCAGTTTAGCCCAGGTTCGAGTCAAAAAATTCATAATCCAAGCTTGAATATTTTATGATTGGGTAACTCAAAGTTGAACAAATTAGAATCGAGCACTAATCAGTTCTTAACCAAGTTATCCAAATTGACCCATTAGATTTGGGAGCTGAACTTAAAACATCCTTAGAAAGTCTTTGTTTTCTTAAAATGGGACACCCTACTTTTAAGCCATTGTCTTGGTTGAGTGCTGCAGTAGCGATCCCCCATCTCTTCTCCATCTTTTTTCCTTTGTTTCTTTCTTTGGTTGTTTTCATTTTTGTTTCTTTTGTTTCTTTTTTATTTTTCTTTCTTTCTTTGTTCCTTTTTGCCTCTTTCCATCTTTTTTTTTCCTTTCATTTTCTTTTCCCTATCCTCCATCTCCCCCCCATCTTTTTTCCTTTACTTATTTCTTTCTTTGGTTGTTTTCTTTTTTCTTTCTTTCCTTTCTTCTTTATTTTTTTTCTTTTTTCTTTCTTTTACTTCCTTTCTTTCCTCTTCTTCTCTCTTCTTTATTTCCTTTTTTCTTCTTTTTATCTTTTTTCCTTTCATTTTCTTCTCCCTTCTTTTATTTCCTTTTTTTCTTCTTTTCCTTTTCTTTTTGTTTCCTTTGTTTCCTCTTTCTTCTTTTTTTGTGATAAATTTTGAATACTTGTCCCATCCTCATCCTTTTTTTCTCACAGGAATAGGATGGGATGGCCAATATACCATCATCTCGTCAAGATTTAAAGCTATGTCTAAATCATCCATTTGTTATTAGATTAATTATAAATTCATCTGAAATGGATCCAATTTTAAAAACATCTATTAAATCTTATTTATTTAAGGCAAGTTCATGTTGGCCGATTAATGTATGTTTAGGTCCAATTTTTTTTATTTTTTCTTTCTTTCTTTTCTTTTTGTTTTTTTTTCTTTTACTTCCTTTCTTTCCTCTTCTTCTCTCTTCTTTATTTCCTCTTTTCTTCTTTCTATCTTTTTTCCTTTCATTTTCTTCTCCCTTCTTTTATTTTCTTTTTTTCTTCTTTCCTTCTTTTCTTCTTTTCCTTTTCTTTTTGTTTCCTTTGTTTCCTCTTTCTTCTTTCCTTTGATAGATTTTGAATACTTATCCCATCTTCATCCTTTTTTTCTCACAGGAATAGGATGGGATAGCCAATATACCATCATCTCACCAAAATTTAAAGCTGTCTAAATCATCCATTTGTTATTAGATTAATTATAAGTTCATCTGAAATGGACCCAACTTTAAAAATATCTATTAAATCTTATTTATTTAAGGTAGGTTCATGCTGGCCGATTAATATACGTTTAGGCTCAAACTTGAATCCATAATTAATTTCTATGTAGATCCAAATGCTTAAAGAGCATAACCATTGAAAGAAATATGCAAAATTTAGACTTAACGTATCATCACCCCCTATAATATTACAGCCATCTACCTACTGACTTGACATTTCTTCCATGGGAGGACTAGGGTAATCGAAAGCAAGAAAGAGAGAGAGAGAGAGAGAGAGAGAGAGAGAGAGAGAGGTAAATTTCTAGACTTTCAACATTTTCTTTGTTGTATGCTAAATTTATTGATCTAGGTTTACATTTTATATTTGATCTAACTCTTTTTGGTTTTGGACTTGCTCTTCGATTATCAAAGATCTTAGGGTTTGAATTGTTGCATTGGACATCTCAATAGGATTTTTAATAAGTTGCATTGTCTCTTCTTAATTTAGGGATTCTAGTTTCTTGATTCAATTTGATTTGTCATTATCTTTTACACCTTTTTCTTCAAATCCTCAAGTAATTTCTTAGATTTTAAATATTAGATTTATGTGGATTTTTTGGTGTTTGTGTTAAGAATGATTTGGCATATTTCTGTAATGGCTCCATTTGGTTCACCATATAAGATCATGATTTTTAATTGGTTATTAAGAAGAGTTAAATGAGATTTGATTAATCCAACCAAGAAATGTAGTCGTTGAAATTTTGTCTTGTGATTAGTCTATTAAAGATGTTTCAATGCATATCATTAGCAAAATAATAATAACATAAAGTGGGACTGAAAATGACTAAGGACTGCACAAGAGTCGTTAGATTCTTTATCATAATTAGGTTTAGCAAAGTAAAACCTTTTGGGAATTTTATGGTTTCACTTCGAGTCCAAAAAAAATTATACCAATTATTAGATTGGAAACTTTGATATGCTTTGAGGGATCTATGAGTTGTCCAATGATTATTTATATTTAAAATTGCCAACTAATCATGACAGTATAGTAAGAATCTTGTCATATTATATTTATTTAATTAGCTTGATATGGAGGTGTCATAGATGACAATCATATATTTCTTTTTATTTTGATCATTCATGAAATTGTGAAATTCTAGCTTAGAAATTGGAATTAATTATCACTTTATGGAGTATCAACGATTAGTCTTACTTGATTACTTAAAATGGAACAACACCTTGACAGTTCATGTAAAATTCACTTCAAGCTTAACATGAGAATTTGAAAATCTAATACATTATTTTGTGTAGGTAATAGCTTGAATGACATAGTAACTGATTGTGAAAATGCTAAGTGGATCTTTAGTATTTGATCTAAAATTGACCTGATTAGTGAATTGTTTCATGTGCCAAACCAATTCTTATATGAGTAAAGCTAGGATATTGATCACCTTACATAGCCAACAAAATTTCTAGTGAGGTTTATACAAGTGTTAGAAAATACCTTGTAGAGCTACTAAGTACTGAATTGCATTTATTAATTAATTAGATGCAATCTACTATATTTTAATTGTTTTCTTTGATTGGATCTGCATCTATTCACCCTTAGTGCTTCTTTTATTGATTGTCTTGGCAACAATGGTTGCCAATTGTTCCTACTCCTATTTTTCCCCAAATGCCTCTTTTATTGATTGTCTGGGTAATAAGGTTTGCCAATTAGACCAGCATCTATTTGCCTTCAAGTGCCTCTTTTATTGTATAGGAAACAAGATTTTTCTTATCTAACTTAATAGATGCTACTTAAAAGTGTTTTTTAGCCCTTGGTATACAACATTTTACTAATCAATATGCCCAAAGTGGCATATAAGCATATGGACATTATATAAGGATAACCTAGCATGTGATATTGTTTTACATATACTTTTTAATGGATGGTTTATGCATATAAGGTACATGATTATTTTGAATTTCTATTCTTCTATTATTGGTGAACCATCAAGATGTATACAAGTGCTTATGATAATGTTTTAAGTTGTAAAACCATGCCTTATACCGATACCTTACTAGGATGGTATATTATGCCCCATGCCAATATATGATACATTATTGAGTTAGGATGACAACTATACCATATATCGATATATGGTTTCGGTAGTCCCCACACTATACCAAAATCACGCTTGGTACGATACTATTTTTCATCCAATCTTGGATTTTTAGTTGAAAAAACTTGCTTTTTTTGGAAAGCAAGCAAGAATTTTAAATATTAAATAGAATTTAAATGCTGAGTTTTTCATTTCTCTAAGAAGATCTCTAACAAATCCATGAGTTTTGAAGCATATATTTTTAGGTCTAATCATTAAGTTATAGAATATTTTTGGTGGACTAAAACAAGGAAAAAAAAGAGAGGGGTAGGGTTAGGGGCACAGTTGGTAGAATTAAGTGACGGTGTAGAAGTTGGTGTAGTGAAGCAGATATTTTGGAAAAACTTAAGTGCTTAGAAAGCAAATGGTGTTTAAAATTTTAGAAAGATTTCAAAGTAAGTGCACTATCCTAGATAGAAGATTCTGGCTACTAAGTATGAAGGTGATGTGTTTACATCATATCTCAATAATTTAGATAGAGGTTGCTAGCAAGTACTATGTGGGTCAAGTTAAATGAAGTTTGAATGGATAAAAATCACATGACCCTTGCTGGAGTACTAGATAGACTATGATTATAAATTACATTAAGTAGAGAGGTGCAAGCTAAATAACTAGAATTCAGCCATGACATAGACAGGTAGATTGAAAGAATGGGACCTAGTTGTTATTAACCATGATGCACTAGCACAAGTCATAGATTGAGGGATATGGAAAGTGATGTAGTTTGTGGTTCCATTGCATATGAGATCATGGGAGTGAGCCTTTGAAACCACCAAGGATCATGGCAATATGGATAGTCATAGGGATTAATGATTTTGTTCGATCATCATTTTGTTCCTTAGTATAAATAAATGTACTTGTACTCAGTTAAAAATCTTTCAACAATCCAACTTATCAATGTGCCTTATTTTATCTTAACTTACTTTACCAGTAAATTTTTACCTTAGAAATGTGCTCACATAAATTTCTACTATTATAGGCCAAGCTAAAATCCTATCTTTATCCAAATCAATCTTCTGCAAATAATAGTGTGATAGTGGTGAAAGTTTTTGAAGCTCAAGGCACATGAAGCCATACTACTTTTGTATTCTTTCTTTGATTATCATCTTATTTTTGGTTGCTCTACTACTGGTGGCATACCTGCACACCTATCCATCATCTGCCATTAGACTATCACTATTTTCAATAGCTAACAAGTTCCTTAGCACGTCTGGATAGGACAAAAAGGGCAAACAAAATGTAAAAAGAAAAAAAGGGAAAGACAATGGAGAATATCATTTTATCTAATGCATTGTGGCATTTCATATAAAGAAAAATATCAAATTCTTTGGCATATTGGGATAGGTCAAAAAGGGCAAATAGGATATAAAAGAAAAAAAGGGGAAGATGAAGGAGAATATCATTGTTATCCAAGGCATTGTGGCATTTCATTTAAACTCCTTAGAAGCCATCAATTTAGGTTTTTCACATTTATGAAATTTTAGGTACATTAAAGAACTCTTTAAATCTAGGAGACCAAGGTAGTTCGAGAGAATATGAAGCATGTGTGTGTGTGCATGTTTCATATAGCCAATATGGTAAATCTTCAAAAAATTAGGATATGATATCACTAGGGTATCAAAAGTGAATATATATATATATATTTAGCCACTATAAGTAAGAACTAGATAGAATTTAGGAGCAAGATCCACCACATTAAGAAGCCGAATTGCATGTCAACCTTCAGGAAGCCATAACTTGGTCATAGGATATCCAATTAAGATGATTTTTTTTTTAAATTAAGTATCTTTTTGAGATATATAACTTTATGGATCTTCTATCATTTTGGCCTCAAAATAGACTAATTAAAATAAAAATTTTCTTTTCAAGAAAACTTTGATCAAAGGTTAGATTTCAATCTGTGAAAAATTAGGTAGAGTGATGGCAGAAAAAATTTATTTACAAGTCAAGATCTATCTCCTACAAGATTTTAGTACCTTTTTATGATTATTTTATATACATCATATTTTTTTTAGAAATCTAGTCCTATTTAAGCTAAAAAGAGGCAACCCAACTTATTCAATTATGGACATCTTTTTAGAAGATAAGAAGAGGAATCTGATCTGAATATGTAAAGACAAATCTTACTATTATAAATAGGAGTTATGTATCTCAATTTATGGTATAAAAAATTAATTAATGAAAGAAAGAGGGACTTAATCCCTACTTTCGCAATTCATCCATCATTTTTTTTGAGAGAGACAATTGAGTTGAGCAAGTTGAGGTAAATCTTTTTTCTCTCCAATTAGATCAAGTTGGTATCAGAATATTGGTCCTCTATATCTGTGGGGGGCTTTTAGTACATGATCCAGATATGCAAGTAATACAAGTAATTAGGACAAGAGCTATCTATGCTTCAAGTACATTGAAGGACAAATACAAATATGACTATTGGTTCTTTTATGATGGATGATGAGATAAGAGATGTCTCACATAACTAGAGAGAAATATTTTTCAACTCATCGAGATCATCTCCACATCAGTGGTACCTTCAGTTCCTGTCGCGAAGCTGTCTTTAGCATTTAGAGGAAAAGATCCTCCATCCAATGAGGAGGATGAGCAACCTAGAGGTATGTAAAATCTCCCTCTTCGACCATTTAAAGTTGAAGCTTGAATTAAGATCTCTATATATGATGAAATAGTTGACGTAGAAAGGCTAGGTAACTGACTATACTAGTTAGAGACCTACCTTATTATTTATAGATATTCTAGTATCTAGAATGTAGCTTTTACTCATCTTAAGTTTTCCAGTCATGCTCTTATGTGGTGGAGTTCATACATGAAAAATAATGATATTTCTAATCTGATGTGGAACAAATGAAAGGGCCTAATCAAGAAGTAATTTTACCTAATCAGCCATGAGGAAGATCAGTGGATTAACTAGCAGTACTTGCAGCAGAAGTATGATCAATTTATCCAGAACTGCACTACTAAGTTCCACAAGCAAGCAATCTCTCTCAGAATCTCCATCGACAATGATCATATAGTTTCTATAAAGTATGTTGGAAGTCTTCATCAGAACATCTGAAAGGAGCTAAAGCTTTTCAAATTTGAAGATATCAGTGAAGCTAGTGTGAAGACTATGAGAACAGAAGAGAAGAATCATCCTAAGGAAGACAAGAAGGATAAGAACTAAGAAGCATATCAACATAACTTAGAAAATTTATTATGATCATTGTAACCTTCATGGACACATTAACGAGAAGTATTGGAAGCTTCATCCTGAATTGAAGTTGAAGGATGATGATTCTGAGAAGAAAGAGAAGGAAGAGAAGGTGTTCCTTAATACTGTGGAGGGTAAGGAGCTATTTGAACTCAAGTAGGTAGATTGCAAATTGAGTTTGATGGCAAGAAACCCCTAGACAATAGCTGATTTTGATTTAGAGGCATATGAGGAACTTTTCCACTTGAAGATCTAGATGAAGCATTGCATCATTGAGGCTTTTCTAGATCTTGAAAGCTAGAAAAACTCATCTCCAAAAATCTTATGTAGAAGATAGGGTTGCAGATCAAACCTCATCCACATCCTTATCCTCTTAGCTGGATTCAGAAAGATGTCAAATTAAAAATAACCCAGCAGTGTGCTTTCAAATTCGCTATCACTAAGAGATATATTGATGAGGCAACTTGTGAAATGGTTTCTTTGGATGTTTGCCAGCTTATCTTAGAGAGCTCATATCTTTAGGATTGTGATGTGGTCTTCTACAGGTGGCAAAAGAAGTACCGTCTTATCAAGGATGGAAAAGAATTACTTATCAATGCTTCCAAGCCACAAGAAAATGCAGACCTTGCAACTACTACTCAAATGAAGCAACTTATTAATATTTATAGCAAGTTTGTGATGATGGTATGAGAAGCTGATACTATTCATAAGAGGCCAAGCTCTCATCCTTTGGTTCTATCAATTGATCAATCAAGATCAAGATTGGGGAGTCATCCAGTTGTAGTTGATAACAAGGAAGGATGGCAAGAAGTGTCCCTACCATGAAGTACAGATGCGAAAGCAGACCAAATGATTTATCAGAATTTGAGAGCAAAAATGTCCAAGGTCAGAAATCATCTTTGAGCAGAGCCAGCTGGTTTAACCACGAGATAGGGAAGCAAGCATTTTCCTACCTTCAGTTTTGATTTAGTAAGAGGTAAATCTCTTAAACAAGGAAAGCTTTGATTCAAGAGGATCCTTGGACTCGATATCGACTACTTTGGTCATTACAATTAAGGACTGGATAGGGTTTAGAAGCAAGATCCACCATATCAAGAAGTCAAATCATATGCCAAATTTTAGGAGGTCATAATTTGCTCATATGATATATGAAGAAAATAGGGCCATTTCAGAATGGATTGCCAAAGAGCATCTAAAAATTTTCAATAATAATTCAACAAAAATTTTCTTTTTTTACTTGATTTGCAGCATAATAGGGATCAAATCTCTAAAGGATTCTGAATCCAAAGCCTCGCAAAGGTTTGAATGAATAAATCCTCTACTTCGTACGCATGTCAGGCTTCACAGAAAAATAGGATGAAGCCATGGATTATTGTACCTTCATAAAACAGCAAAGAGGGAGGATAAAAAACTTTGGTGTGACACCTCACACCTGGAAGTAGAAAAACAAGCCTCTTCACACCATAGAGAAGGTGGATGCCCAAAATCAGCACGCCAAGGGAGAGGGACCGATTTCTTCTCTTGCACGCCTCTTCTCTCTCTCTTTCTCACCTTAGCACATAATCTAATTATTATGCATTGATAGTTAGAGGTCCTTCTTATTTATAGATGATTTTTCATGATCTATTAGACTAGAAGTTCTAATTCAAATTTAATTTGAATTAATTCTTTCCTTATCTAATAAAGAATCCTATTTGAGATAGGATAGGCACCTAATTAGGTGCCCCCATGCACCCACGCCTACACCCAAGTGTGGGGCGGCAACAACCAGCACCCCATCTTCTCTTGGTTGGTCATGAGGAGAGAGAGTCCTAACAAAAATAGATTCTAAGGATCCAATACAAATATGGATCAATTCGAATCCAATTCGAATCTGATTTGAATCAATTTCGAATGATTGTCAATCTCAAACTGTTTAAGATTTAGAACCAAGTTTCACTTAAATTTTTTAACCCAATTAAGTCTAATTAAATCAGAACTAATCTAAAATTAATTAATATTTTAATTAATAAACATCATCATCCTTTAATGATATATCATTTGATCACGAACATATTTAAGAACTATTCGATAAATTCTCCTTTATCGATTACTTTATAGTTCTAAGGACTTTATCACAACATAAGAGTTCTAACAAAGAAGATGTAACTTTGTAATAAAATATATCAAAATAATTTTTATTCAATAATTAAATGATTCATATACATATTACAAAAGAAGCACAATTGTCCACACGATTGACTTTAGAACACATTTTCTAGCAACTCCGACTTGAACTAAAGCCAATCGAGGTAGTATCTTATATCCATCTTCCACTTATGATCATCAAACTCTTTGATCCCGAGAGCTTTAGTGAAGGGGTCAGCTATATTTTTCTTTCTGTCGATCTTTTGAAGCTCGATGTCATCTCAATCTACGATCTCACGTACCAGGTGATAATGATGTAAAATATGCTTGGTACGCTGGTGTGACTTTGGTTCTTTCACTTGAGCTATGGCTCTAGTGCTGTCATAGTACAGCAGAACTGGGCCATCAACAGAGGGTATAACTCCAAGCTCGATGATGAATTTTTGTAACCACACTTCCTTTGCAGCATCAAATGCAGTAATGTATTCTGCTTTATATATAAAATCGACCACAGTATATTGCTTGAAACTCTTCTAGCATATTGCTCTTCCATTTAAGGTAAATATGTAGCTCGACATGCTTCTGCTGTCCTCATGATCTGACTAAAAATTAAAATTAGTATATTCCACAAGTTTCAAGTCAGTATTTCTATAGATAAGCTATTGATCCTAAGTATTTCTCAAATACTTAAGAATTATCTTCACAACCTTCCAATGATTTTCACCTAGATCAGATTGATACCTACTCACTATCCCTAGTGGATAGGCCACATTCGATCTCATACACATCATAGTGTACATGATAGATCCTACTATCGAAGCATATGGGATCCTATTCATACACTCTCTCTCTTGAGGGTTTGTCGGACAATCTTTTTTTGAAGAGAGTAATCCTATGACCTATCAGAAGATACCCTTTTTTTGAAATTTTTCATATTGAACCATTTCAACATGGTATTGATGTATGTGGATTGGGACAATCCAAGTAACCTTCTAGATCTATCTCTATAGATCTTCATCCTTAAAATATAGGATGCCTCTCCCAAATCTTTCATGGAGAACTGTGATGATAGCCACAGCTTTACACTCTACAAAGCTGGGATATTATTTTCTATTAATAGTATATCATCTACATACAATACTAGGAAGATGACTGCAGAATTATTAGCCTATTTATAGATACAAAGCTCTTCTCCATTCCTAACGAAGCCATACGTTTTAATCACCTTATCAAAATACATGTTCCAACTCCTAGATGCCTGTTTAAGTTCATAGATGGACCTATTTAGTTTACACATCTTAGATTCGTCTGTGGATGTGAACCTTTCAAGTTGTATTATATACACCTCTTCTTCCAGCTCCCCATTAAGGAAAGTGGTTTTAACATCCATTTACTAGATCTCATAATCTAAGTGTTCTGCTATTGCAAGCATAATCTGGATGGACTTAGCATTACCACAGGTGAGAACATCTTGTCATAGTCAATACCATAATATTGATGATAATCCTTGGCAACTAAATAGGCTTTATAGGTCTCCACCTTTTCATTCACTCCTCTTTTTCTTTTAAAAATCTAGTTGCACCCTATGGGTTTTATCCCTTCGAATGGATCAACTGGTGTCCATACACTATTGATTTTCATGAACTCTATCTCGAATTTCATAGCCTCAAGCCACTTCTGAAAGTCGGGCCTTGGCGTGGCTTCTATATAGGTGATTGATCCTCATCGTTTTTATTTAGTTCGATAGGATCTCCATCTCGGACCAAAAAATCATAGTATTTATCCGGTTGATACGGTATGCTATCGGATCTCCTTAATGGTGCCTCTATAGGCTTCGAATTTGATTCTTCAATCAAATCTGATTCTATGTGTGCCAGTTCTTCTACCTCATAAATTTCTTCAAGTTCAATTTTGCTAGCATTAGTTCCTTCTCTAAGAAACTTTTTTTTCAAAACTATTATCCTGTTGCTGACTGTTGGGTATAAAATACCCCCCAGCCGAAGTTCGTATCAGGAGTGACCCTCCAGGGATTCTGCCGACGTCCGACCTTCGGCGACAACTCTCTGAACCTCTCCGGTGGCTGAGCCTCCGCAACGTTCTCGAGTTCTGCCGACGGATAAACCCCCACCAGTGTCGATCGGATTCTCTATGACGGACGGACTCCATCCAAGTTTCTACAATGGTCGACCACCTTCTAGACTTCATCCAGGCTCCTACGGGAGCCAGACTTCTTCCCTGAACTCCGACTGCAGGTAGACTTCATTTGGGCTCCTACGAGAGCCGGACTTCTTCCCCAAATAGGTAGATTTCATCTGGCTCCTACAGAAGCCGGACTTCTTTCCCAAACAGGTAGACTTTGCTCGAGCTCCTACGAGAGCCGGACTTCTTCCCTGAACTCCGACTGCATGTAGACTTCATCCGGGCTCCTACGGGAGCCGGACTTCTTCTCCGAACAGGTAGACTTCGCCCGAGCACCTACGAGAGCCAGACTTCTTCTCCGAACTCCGACTGCAGGTAGCCTTCGTCTGGGCTCCTACGGGATCCGGACTTCCACCCTGAACTCCTGTTGCAGGTAGACCTCATCCGAACTCCTACAAGGACCGGACTCCGAGCTTCTACTGCAAGCGATCTACTCCGAGCTTCTACTGCAGGCTTCGACCGAGCTTCCTCGACAAATGATCCCCATCCGGGCTTCTACGGAGATTGGACTCCGATCGAACTTCTGTAGCGGACAGATTCCGGACGAACTCCTATGACGCATGGACTCCAGCAGTCGGACTCCTCCAATGGATGAACCTCTCTAGCGCCATCCGACATCCACTGCCGGTCGACCCTCTGCCAAATTCTGTATGAAATCGAACTTCATCTACGAAAAACCTCTGACCGAGCTCCTACAGCAAATGGCCCTCGCCTGCAGTATTAACGCCCAAGACATCCAACGATAGAAGGCTCGCCAGCAACATCCGAGCTCCTCTCAGATGGATAGCTACCTCTCTCCGCCAGACATCTCAACCGAGCTTCGACCGACAGGCCTGGACTCCCTGGCAGGCCACAGTAATGGCCACGACTCTGCTCCACTTTCTACGACAGATTTCGCGCGGCTCTACCACTCTCTGGCAAGTCGCAACAACGGACACTGCTCCACTCCCCGCAACAGGCTCCACGTGGCAGGCCATGGTGATAGCCACGACTCCACTCCACTACTCTTCATAACAAACTCCTTCTGACCCCGAACGGTCCACTACCAGGCGGTTACAAATATCACTATCAATCTGTTGCACCCTCCGCCTATAAAAAGGGGACCCCAGATACGTTATTCTCTAAGCTCTAATTTCTATCTCAAAACTCTGCTAAAATTTTTATTCGAGCACTCCATTCTTGTTGAAGCAGAAAACTGACTTGAGTGTCAGAGGGTCTTGCCGGAGCACCCCCAACTCCAGTTTAGACTTTCTTTGCAAGTCCCGACGGTGACCGCGACTCCCTCGACTCCAGCTTCTCCAATGCCGGTGGATTTTTGCACCAACAGGATTGGTGCTAAAGGAAGGGGCTGTGTCTTTGCAGTACCTTTGTTCTTAAAGGAGCGCTCAACGAGACCGCCTCCGATCATCTTCTCCGACATCTTCTTCTTCTTCCTCTACTAGATCTTCGCCCGATGCCTCCCCGCAAAGCATCCACTCGGCGATCCACGACCTCTGCGGCCAGATCTCAGGCTCCGGCCTCACCTCCAATTTTTCAAGTTCCTCCTCCTCCGACAACGGCGGTTGGCATGGAGCAATTCGACCTACAGGTTCAGTAGGTCAGAGGCCTCACTGAAGCGGTGCAGGCCATGCAGCAGCAGCAACAGCCGCAGGCGTCAGTACGACTGGAGAGAATATCGTCGAAACTCCAAAATCCGACGGTAGGATGGGCCACTTGGGCCAGTCGCCCCGTCTTTCCTGGAAAGATGAATCCGAGGGTGGAGAGCCCTCAGTCAGATCACGATTCTACTCCTGGAAGATCTCTACCTCCATTCTGCCATAAGACCCTTGAGACTCGCAGTCAAGAGGATTTCCTGGATCGAAGGCTCCAGGAGATGAACCGGTGGATCGAAGAACTCCACCATGCTCCCCTCGCTTATGGTGAGGATATTTGTACGGATCCTCTCTTCTCTCAAATGATCATGCAGGAATCGATCCCGCCAAACTTCAAGCTCCCTCAATTTGAAAGCTACGACGGGACTTCGGATCCAGTTGACCACCTGGAGACCTTCCGGACAATGATGCTACTCCATGGCACGTCAGACGCCATCCTGTGTCGAGCTTTCCCATCCACCTTGAAGGGAGCAGCGAGAAATTGATACTCGGTGCTGAAGTCGGGTACCATCTTTTCTTTTGATCAGATGAGCCACCAGTTTGTGGCTCATTTTGTTAGCAGCCGGCGTCCCCAGAGGGGTTCAGAGTCCCTCATCAACATCAAGCAAAGGGAGGGGGAGTCCATTCGGGCTTACGTCAACCGTTTCAATGTCGCCGTGTTGGAGGTCCGAAACTTGGACCAATCGATCGTGATGGCCGCTCTGAAAGGTGGCCTTCAAAAGAACGACCTTCTATTCTCCCTGAAAAAGAAGTACCCTAGAGATTTTGCTAATTTGCTGGCTCGGGCCGAAGGGTACGCCCGAGCAGAAGAAGCCTTCAAGATGAAGGATGAGGAGACTGCGAGAGAGCGACAGGCGGGAGACTCGAGTAAGCCCGCAGTCGAAAAAGAGTCGAGAGAAGCTCGGCCACGTTCTCAAACTCCTCTCAGGTACAAGCGTGCCCAGACTCCTCCCTGAGCATGCAGGCAGAGAAGCCCGGAGCACAGGGTTCGGTGGGGCTCTCCCCCAGGAAGATTCCGCAGCTATGCCCCCCTCAACGCATCGAAAACTCAGGTACTGATGGAAGTCAGAGAGCAGCTCCCAAGGTCAGAAAGGATGCGCACACACCCTGGGAAGCGCAATCCTAACAAGTTCTGCCTCTACCATCGTGACCACGGCCACGACACAGAGGAATGCATTCAACTCCGAGACGAGATCGAGGAGCTTATCAGATGAGGTCGGCTCGACAGGTTCATTCGACGCCGGTCTGAGGGTAGAGAGGATCGGCCAAGGGTCCTGCCACAACCTGAGCCGTCGAGGAGGGAAGAGCAGCCCGGAGATCGACCTCTAATTGAGATCATCAATTTCATCTCTGGAGGACCTTGACGGGGAGCAGACCTTCTACAGCCCTGAGATTTGAAAAATCTGTAAATGTATTACGAATGACTTCGCTTTAAATCAAGATTCCTTTCAGATTTGCACATCTTTTCCTTTTGGCATGGACTTGTAATGACAGGGGATAACCCCTTCAGACAACGAAAACAACACCTAATATGGGTAAAATCGAAAGTCCGATTATTTTTAGACTGGATGGGGGGAGAGGCCCTACAATGCCTTTATGTGCCCCCACAGCCATGTTAGGGACAGGAGGAGAACCTCGCCCTAACATGAGCAAGATCGAAGGCCCAGTTATTTTTAGACCGGATAGGGGGGAGGCCCTACAACGCCCTTATGTGCCCCCACAGCCATGTTAGGGACAGGAGGAGAACCTCGCCCTAACATGAGCAAGGTCGAAAGCCTGGTTATTTTTAGATCGGATGGGGGGAGAGGCCCTACAACGCCCTTATGTACCCCCACAACCATGTTAGAGACAGGAGAAGAACCTCATTCTAACATGAGCAAGGTCAAAGATCCAGTTATTTTTAGATCGGATGGGGGGAGAGGCCCTACAACGCCCTTATGTGCCCCCACAGCCATGTTAGGGATATGAGGAGAACCTTACCCTAACATGAGCAAGGTCGAAGGCTCGATTATTTTTAGATCGAATGGGGGGAGAGGCCCTACAGCGCCCATATGCACCCCCACAGCTCTGTTAGGGACAGGAGGAGAACCTCGCCCTAACATGAGCAAAGTCGAAGGCCCGATTACTCTTAGATCGGATGGAGGGAGAGGTCCTGCAACGCCCATGTGTGCCTCCACATCTCTGTTAGGAACAGGGGAAGAACCACGTCCTAACCTGAGCTAAAATCGATTACATCAGAAATAGGGGAAGGACCTCGTCCTGACACCAATTAAGGTCTGGTCATTCAAGACCAGATAAGAAAAAGAAAATCTTCTCAGCGGCCCCTCCACGCTCCCGCGACCCCACTAAGAGCAGAGGGAAAACTCTCACTCGAGAAAAGAAAAAGAAAAAGGGGAGGGGGGCTAAAAAGGAAAGCGACGAACTGCATCAGCGATAAATAGAAAATAAATTACATCAAAGATATAGGGAGCCTCGTCTCAGCGAGGATTGGGGTTCCTATCAAAATCCTCGATCTCCAAGAGAGCTCTCAACATAGGTCAAGGATAAGACGGCTTCCTCGAGGCGACAAGAAGCCCAGATCTCCAGGCTCGAACTCTGAAAGGAGGCGTCAAACTCGAATGGTCCCGAACAAATCTGTGGCCATAAATAAAAGGATGGGTCAATGCGACGGCGATCGGGTATCTCTGAACGGCATTGATATCAAGCAAGGCAAAAGCCGAAAGAAGCTCAGCAAACGATAATTCAACACGTGAGTAAAAGAGGTAACAAAAAATTTTCTTCTCATGTCATTAACTAGGTATGCATTACAGAGCCCTTGAGGCTGAAGAAGAAAGATGACAAGAAAAGCAAGCCGACGTGGCGACGACCAGGAACCTTCAGACAACATCAACATCGAACGGGATAAAAAATGAAAGAAGTCCGATGGACGATAATTCAACACGACACGCGGGCAAGGTAACAAAGATCTTTTTTTCATTTCGTTAGCAAAGTATGCGTTACAGAGCCCAGAAGGCCAAAAAAAAGAAAAAATAAAAATAAAAAAACAAATAAATGGCAAAAGAAGACACGTAGAAGGACGAAAGGCAAAAAGATCCCTAAGGGGGCCCGACTTCTTCCGACTTCGAACTTTCAGTTTCGGCCCTCATCAGGGAGTGCCTTAAGCTCTCGACTTCTTCTTTCAATTCTTTCTCCCTCATTAGCATATCTATATACCTCCGATAAAACCGTTGGCTTTCGTTCTCTACCTCTCGGAGTCTCTTTTTCAGGATCTCAGATTCTGCCTCTGCGTCCTTGACTGCCTGCTGCTCGTATACCAGCTGGATCTTCAACTGCTGCAGCTCGGCCTTCCCCTCCCCAAGGGCGATAGATAGCTCTTCTATGGTTCCTTTCAGGGATTGGAGTTCGTCGAGATCTCGAACAAGAGAAAACTGAGCTCCTTTAGATAACTGCCTTTGAAGGCGGGCAACCTCGTCGGTCGCCATCCTGAGCTTCCCCCTGTAGTCATCCACCTGCTTACACCAGCCGGCCCGGTATGCATTATAGTTTGCCTCGGCATCCTGGAGCTGTTGCTGAAGGTCGGAGAACTTCTTCGACCATTCTTGGTCACAGTCGGCCTGAGTCGAAAGCCAGGACGAGCTTCCTTCCAACTGGCTGATCTTCTCCTGCGTAGCCGACAGCTCCACTCTGAGAGAGCTGATCCTGGAAGCTTGAGCCCAAGATCGATCGTTGGCACGCTTCTTATATTCCTCGAGCTCCTTCTCGAAGTTTGCTTTCCTCCGGCTGTACTCCATGATCTCCTTCATGTGGAGGTTTCAAAAGTAGGTGGCCTCCGCAGTGGCCTCAGAGTGGCTCTCTCTCAATCTGCGAAGTTCGTCTTCCATCTTCTTCGACTTTTTTGTTAAATGACGAACTTTCTTCCTCAGATGTTGGATCATGGACTTCAGCGGAACTCCCTGTGGCAAGGGAAGTGCTTCGGTAGGATGCTGCCATCGGGGGACAAAAGCGTCAAGGCGCGGCTCATTGCAGAAAAAAAAAGAAAAGAGTAGAGAAGCCCCCAATAAGGAGAAATCCAATTTTATTGATTGAATGTTTCTTAAAAACAAAAGGGAAAAGAAAAATCGTAGTAAAAAAAAAATACAAAGTCAGAGGTCTCAGACCTCCAAAGTAGGAGTTGGGGAGCTCGGTGTTCTTGGAAAGGGGGCTACGGTGGCAGCGGCAGTAGGAGAGGGCCCGGCTTTGTCTTCAGACGTCTCGTCCAAGAAGCTGAGGTCGAGCTCGGGAAATTTCTTGACCATCTTCTCTTGGCAGAGCTCGAACCCTCTGATGAATGCATCTTGGCCGAACTTGACGTTCAGGTCTCTCATCTCCGCAGAGGCCTTGAACTCCTCCACCGCTTGGACCCTGGCCTCCGAGATCAGAACCGAAATCTGCTCCGTCAAATTTGCGACCTCGGCCTCCGCCTTCCTCACCATCTCCTCCGAGGCCTGCTTTTCTTTCTTAAGGGCCTTTTGGAGGTTGGCTACCTCGGCAGCCTTTTCCTTGAGGTGGGCGACTTCAGCCCGACGACCCTCCTCTGCCTGGATGGCATCCCTCCTCGTCCGATTCGTCGCCTCGATGTTGGCAAGGAGCTGGTGCCCGATCTGCAAGGGCGGCTAGGAGGTCAGACTAAAAGTTGAGAAGTTAATTAAATGAAGGAGTGAGGAGAAAGAAGAATGTGAATTTGTTTACCTCGAGAAAGGATCCTAGAGAGTCCCAAACCCGCTGTTCGGGATTAGCGCGAACGATCCTCTGGACGACTTCGGGCAGGATGCAGCCATCGACCAGTCACTTTATCAGGTCCCTGTCATTAAAGGGATTCTCCATCAGCTCTTCTTCAGAACCGTGGGATTCTTCGATGGCAGCTCGGCGGCCGCTCACCCTGCAGGCCACCGTCTTCTTTCTCCTCCCCCTCTCAACCCCTAGCACCTCCTCGAAGCGGACCCCTGAAGCGGGAACCTCAGCGGGAGAACTCCTTGAAGAGGCCCGGAGAGCTAGAGGCTCGGCATCTGAAGGAACATCGACCGCAAGAGCTACCTGGACAGGTGTGGCCGAGCTCGTTTCCTCCATTCTGGCCTTCTTTGCCGACCCGGAGGCCGCAGCGCCTTTTTTTTTGTGAACCTTAAGGCCCCTGGCAAGCATCCGTGCTGCTTCGGCATCCATTTTTGAAAAAAAAAAAAGAAGAGAGAGAAAAAGAGATCAGCAATGGAGTGAAAAAGGAAGAGGTGACGCGTAGTCAAAAAAAAAAAAAAGGGAGAAAGGGGAGAAGAGAAGAAGAAAAGAAGAAGAAAGGAAAGATGGAATACTCGCAGGATCCAGGAGACTCAAGCCGATGTTGAACAGAAACTGCTCCTTCAGAAGGTTGGGAAGGGAAGGAGTCGGATAACTAAGAAGCTTCCGGGCGGCCTGAAGGTCGTCCTTCCCCAGGCTAGGAGCCCGACGGACAGAGTCCCTCAGGGAGCCCCAAGGGGGCAATCCCAACTTTAAGGTTGGACATTGGACGTAGAGGTACTTCCCCTTCCAGTTATGGATAGAAGAGGGAGCACCTTTCAGCAACCCCTTCTTGCCGAACTGAGGGGAGAAGTACCACCAGTCCTTTGCCGAGGGGTGGCGCTTGAAGGTGTAAAAATACCTAAACAAAGAAAGAGATGGCTGAACTTCGACTACGTGGCAAAGGGAGAGGAACCCTATCAAAAATCTAAAGAAATTCGGTGCGACTGAAGCTAAAGAAATATCTAGAAAATGGAAAAGAGTGACGACGAAGGATGGAAGCGGAAGTCGGAGCCCAGTGCGGAAGGCCTCCTGGTACAGGCAGAAACGGCCAGGTGGGGGGGTGCTAGCCCGGTCGATGGGATCGGGAAGCTCCAGATCGTACTCCGGAGGAACTCCATACGGAACCTTTATCAGTAAAAGTTCATCTGGAGTTAGAGAACAGGGAATGGCGCCCGGCGCAAAAATCGGACAAGGCCCAGCCCTAGATGTGGGTTCGTCTACAACATGAGGGTTCTGGGGGACTGAGGCAGACGAGCTCCTGGAACCGCTAGAGGTGGAGATGCCAGAAGATATTTCAAGTAAGAACCCTAAAAATTCCAAAGAGATCAGGCGAAATAAGAGCCGAAAGGTTCGTGGGGGACCTAACAAGAAGAATGCAGCAGAAAAAAAATGGAGGAGAAGGGGCACCTAGATGGCAAGAGAAGGAACGAAAGTTTTGGGACTAACCTAAGTCGCTCCAAAGGATGTAGAGGCGCAGGGACAGGGATGACTCGAAGAACACCTAGGGCCAAAGCGGACACCAAGGAAGGTCAGAGCTCTCGGAGAGAAGGCGGGCACCAACAGGACTTTTAGGCAGAATGAAACTCCTGGAGGCAGAAAGACGGGTTTAAATAGATCCTGGGATCCGATGCTATAATGATCGCGGATCTCCCCAGGCCGACCCATGTTCGCCGCGTGTCTCACTCGCCACAGCAGGTGGCTAAAAGCGGCTGACAGCTGACAAAGCCATTACTACGCCGTGCCTGGGATAACGCTCCAATGAGAATTCTGAAAGGTCTCTTCGGATCGCCCTGATTTGAAAAGACTCCCGCACGCGCGCATTAAATGCCAGGATTTTTGAGGGTGATCATGCGCAGGATTCAAGGGAGCAACTTCGGCTGTAAAAATTTTTCTGTACTTCCTTCATTCGAAACTCGAACTCGAAAGTAGGGGGACTGATGTTGGATATAAAATACCCTCCAGCCGAAGTTCGTGTCAGGAATGACCCTCCAGGGATTCTACCAACGTCCGACCTTCGGCGACAACTCTCCGAACCTCTCCGACGGCCGAGCCTTCGCAATGTTCCCGAGTTCTGTCGACGGATAAACCCCCACCAGTATCGATCGGATTCTCCATGACGGACGGACTCCATCCAAGTTTCTACGGTGGTCGACCACCTTCTAGACTTCATCCGGGCTCCTACGGGAGCCAGACTTTTTCCCCGAACTCCGACTGTAGGTAGACTTCATCCGGGCTCCTACGGAAGCCGGACTTCTTCCCCAAACAGGTAGACTTCATTCGGGCTCCTACGGGAGCTGGACTTCTTTCCCAAATAGGTAGACTTCGCCCGAGCTCCTACGGGAGTCGGACTTCTTCCCCGAACTCCGACTGCAGGTAGACTTCATTTGGGCTCCTACGGGAGCCGGACTTCTTTCCCGAACAGGTAGACTTCGCCCGAGCTCCTACGGGAGTCAGACTTCTTCTCCAAACTCCGGCTGCAGGTAGCCTTTGTCCGAGCTCCTACGGGAGCCGGACTTCCACCCTGAACTCTTGTTGCAGGTAGACCTCATCCGAACTTCTACAAAGGTCGGACTTCGAGCTTCTACTGCAAGCGATCTACTCCGAGCTTCTACTGCAGGCTTCGATCGAGCTTCCTCGACAAATGATCCCCATCCGGGCTTCTACGGAGATCGAACTCTGATCGAACTTCTGTAGCGGACAGATTCCAGATGAACTCCTACGACGCATGGACTCCAGCAGCCGGACCCCTCCAGCGGATGAACCTCTCCAGCGCCATCCAACATCCACTGTCGGTCGACCCTCTGTCGAATTCTGCGTGAAACCGAACTTCATCTACGAAAAGCCTCTGACCGAGCTCCTACAGCAAATGGCCCTCGCCTGCAGTATTAACGCCCAAGGCACCCAACAGTAGAAGGCTCGCCAGCAATATCCGAGCTCCTCTTAGATGGATAGCTACCTCTCTCCACCAGACATCTCAATCGAGCTTCGACCGACAGGCCTGGACTCTCTGGCAGGCCACAGTAATGGCCACGACTCTGCTCCACTTCCTGCGACGGATTCCACGCGGCTCCACCACTCTCTGACAAGTCGCGACAACGAACACTGCTCCACTCTCCGCAACAGGCTCCACGTGGTAGGCCACGGTGATAGCCACGACTCCACTCCACTATTCTTCATAACAAACTCCTCCTGGCCCCGAACGGCCCACTACCAGATGGTTACAAATGTCACTATCAGTCTATTGCACCCTCCGCCTATAAAAAGGGGACCCCAGATACGTTATTCTCTAAGCTCTAATTTCTATCTTGAAACTCTGCTAAAATTTTTGTTCGAGCACTCCATTCTTGTTGAAGCAGAGAACTGACTTGAGCGTCGAAGGGTCTTGCCGGAGCACCCCCAACTCCGATTTAGACTTTCTTTGCAGGTCCCGGCGGCGACCGCGACTCCCTCGACTCCAGCTTCTCCGACGTCGGTGGATTTTTGCACCAACAGGCTGACGAACACCTTTTATTCTTTAGCAAGGTAGAAGTAGTACTTTTTAATTTCTTTTGGATACCCTATGAACAAGCATTTATCGGACTTTGATCCAAGCTTATCTGTCTTTAAATATTTGACATAAGCTGGATACCCCTAAATCTTAAGGTGTGAGAGTACCGGCCTGCGTTCCGTTCATATCTCATATGAAGTTTTACTAACAGACTTACTCGGAACCTTATATAGAATATAGCAGGCAGTTTCAACAGCGTATCTCCAAAAAGAGATTGACAGATTTGCAAACCCTATCATGGACCGAACTATGTCTAAGTGGGTTCTATTTCTCCTTTCAGACACCTAATTATGTTATGGTATTTCAAGAGGGATCCACTGTGAGAGAATCTCATTCTCCTCTAGATATGTCAAAAAATCTCTGGTGAGGTATTCACCTCCTCGATCTGACTGAAGAGTTTTAATACTCTTTTCAATCTATTTTTTTACTTCATTATGAAATCATTTGGATATTTCAAATGATTTTGATTAGTACTTCATAAGATAGACATATCCATACCTCGATAGGTCATCTATAAATATAATGAAGTAATAGTATCTTCTTCTGATACCTATATTCATGGATCCACTTACATCACTATATATTAGACCTAGAACATCACTAGTTTGTTCACATTTTTCTTTAAAAGATGACTTAGTCATTTTATCAAGTAGACAGGATTCACAAGTCGGTAATGATTCACAATCATTAATTTCAAAGACATCCTCCTTAATTAACCTGTCTATCTTGTTCTTGTTCACATGACCTAACCTATAATGCCAAAGGTAGGAATCACTAACATTACCTATCTTAAGGTGTTTGTTCGATGTGTACATTACATCAACAGACTGTGATAATATATATATGCTATGTTTTAATTATCCACACATAATTATAGTATCATTCATAATAATATCACAAAAATTATCCTCTATTAGAAACTTAAAACCAAATTTGGCCAAAAAGCCTACAAAGATAACATTCATAAAAAAAAAGATAATAATAACACTCATCTAACATGATACTATTAGACTCGAAAACAAGCTGTATAGTTTCTAAAGCTAGAACTGGAACAAGACTTTCATCTCCAACATTCAGGAATCGCTCATCTTCTCTAAACTTTCTACTGACCTGCAGTCTCTGTAACGAATTACAAATATTAATTGAACTTTCAATATCCAAGACCTAGATAATAGTATCACAAACAGAGAAATTATAAGGAGTCATCATATAAATACCTTACGAAGCAACTGATTGCTTGTGTCTCTTATTCTTTGGTCTGTTTAAGTCAAGAAAAGTTATATATGCCGGATAATTCTTTTTTCAATGATCCAACTTCTTATAAAAGAAATATTCTACCTGGCTTTTGTCAACTTTTGACTTTTTGCTCTGCTTTGGCTTGGGATTGGTGATATGATTTTTTTGCACCTTCTTCTTCTTTTCTCTTTTAGAGGAATGACGACTTGCAGATGAACCTCCCACTATATGCACCAGCTCCTTCTAGAGTTAATGGTCCTTCTAGAACATCTACAGCAATTCTAGCAAATCATGGTAGTTCACTGCAGGCTTGGTCATTCTGTAATGACCCAAGAAGGGTAGATAAGATTTTGGTAGCGAGTTCAGTATAGCATCTTTACTTAACTGTTCATGTAACGAAAAGTCAAGTTTGTTTAAACATTCAATCTACTCGATTATGTATAATATATGATTGATGACTAATGCCCCTTCTTGTATACAGACATTGAACATAGTACAGGAGATTTTATGTCTCTCTGCATCCTCAGAGGTGTTGAAGGACTTATTCAATATTTGAATCATATCCTCTGGTTGCACATCCTTGAACTTATGGCTAAGTTCATCGTTCATAACTGTCCTCATAATACAACGTGCCATATTGCGGTCACAGAGCCACTTCAAATAAGTGTCTCTCACAATATGGGGTGCATTAGCAGTAGGTTCTTTAGGCGGTGGATCCGTAAGCACGTACAGAATCCTCTCATGCTCTAAGACGATCTTCAACTTCTGATACCAGCTATCAAAGTTGAGTCTGGTAAGCTTGTCGCTGTCCAACAACGAACGGAGCGATAGAGTGTTGGCCTTAGCTAAAAAAAAAGAAACATAAAGCTATTAGTATATGAATTATTTTAATCCTAAAGACGTGAACTTTAGTCTAAAGGTTCTCCCACTATTTTATACAAATTAATAGCCTCTACCTCCAATTTGAAGAATTACATTAATTCTTTAGCGGATACGAGAATCCACATGGACTGCATTCAGACTCGAGTATGGCTCGGCCAATCCTAGCACATCCATGGGTAGGTTCCCAACCAATTGTTTCTCTAAACAACTTTCAGCAATTAGGTTTTGCCTCAGGCATTTCTTCAGCAGGCGTGTGGCACCTCCATTGAAAATCTTGATTAGGTCCAACCATTAACATGACTATATCAAGTGCATCTAACAAACGATATCCTGGCCCAAGTGTAGCTTAGCCAACCTGAGCATTGATCTGAAAGGCACAACAAGATGGTCACATGATGAATGATAATTCCAATATCCGATAGACATCAAGCTTGTGGTGCCTCCAATGCCTATTTAGAATATTAAACTCATTATCACGCACCTCAATGGAAGGCAATGAACAAGTTATCCCGATAACTGTATCATTTTAAAGACCTAATAATTTAGAAGATTTGATTTAATGATTTAAGAATAAGAGAAGAAATTGACCTGCAAGTAGTAAATCCTCCCACTGACTTCATCAAGTCATAAAAAGGACTTTATACAAACTGATCTAAAGATACTTAAATCAGTCATACTAATTTATCTTAATGACATGGGTCAGCTCGAATCGATTAGTAACCTAATCAAAACATAATCTACCATGTTGGCCAGGTAAGTGAGATCGGTGGGAAAGATATGCCATTAACTCACCATAGACGCCATCTAGATGAGTAGCTCTCAATTAATAACCATTGATCAAAAATTTTTAAACTTATCTTAGACATCAACTGGTTAATTAGTTTCGATTTGGTCCACCAGAAGATTCGGACTTAACCACTGAGACATAATCATGGTCCATTTAGTAAGGTCCAAAAATATAGACTTGATCAAGCTTCAACTATTAAGGTTGGTTTAAAAAACTTTCTGACCTAATCTAATTCAATTCTTGATTCGATTTAATTAATTTTTTTATTTAGTCCATATATGTTTCTAACCCTAGGTCTAACCCAATAGGGGGACCTGATTCATGCTAACCTATTATCCATCGATTTATGTGGTGTCTTATAATCTTTAATTCTCAAATCTAGATCTGCCCCTCTTAGACTTCTCAATGAGTAGTCACCCTCAGACCGATGGCCAGATCGAGTGCTGGTCGGCGGTTACCGTTACTCCAAAACAAATGCTATTTCATAGGTAGAAGAAACATTCTCCGCAGAGGAAGACGCGAAATCTAGAGCTTCAGCTAGACGCTCCCTTCTCTCTTTTAAAACTTAATTCCAAACTAAGTATGTGAAATGTGTGTTTCAATTTGTAGAACTATTCTACTAGGATTTCAAGTGAAACATTCCATATGTTTTATATCCTGAAAACTAATTTTTATATATATGTTTAACAATTAAACATGCATAATTATGATCTAAACTTCATATATACATCACATATATCATGGTAATTTTTAGATCACTTCCAATTACATCTAATGTAATACGCTATTCAGATTTTAAAATAATTTTTATATCTGAATTTATTTAATTGTAATGAGTCATAAATCATTTTAGATCTAGTCTAAACTTATTTATGATCAAAATAATTCATAAAAATTTATTCACTGTTTTTCTTCATTAAATATGATTATAATGATATCCCTATACGTTATAAGAGAACCCATCGAATGGACATGAGAGGGACTTGAATCTCTTCTTCGTCTTATGATCGAATGGTCTTGTGATCTCATCAATTTGAGTACTGGGCTACTAAGATCTGAAATCTAATTTTAAATAAAATCACATCTATATGTAATTTATCAAAATAAAACAAGTATGAACATGGCATTGATCATATCAACCATATTCTTCATCTAATCTAATCAGATTTAATGCATCATATACATCATATCAGATCTGAAACTTAATTTATATAGGTGATAAAATATTTAAATCAGATCTAAAATTATATAGAAAAATAATTAGATGCACATATGAACACATAAAGATTAATTTCTGGTTAGATCTATTTTGATGTTGTGTAGATTTTTGATAGAAATCAGATCTAAAAATCTATCAAAACAGATTCAATTCAGATCTAAAATAAGTCTAACTTCTAACTCAAAATAATAATAAAAAAAATTATTAAAATTAATTTAAAATAAATTTTAAAAGAGATTGTTATTCTAATAAAATTTATAATAATAAAATTCTGTTATAATAGATTTATAACAAATCTTAACCAACCATTAATTAGAATCATGTAATCTAATCAAAATCAGATTATAAATTTTATTTAAATAGATTTAAAATTGATTTAATGTCTAACATAAAATTTTAATCACATACTCTATATAAATCAATTAGAAAAAATTAGTTATGCATCCATATATCAAAAACCTAGCTTTGATACCAGATTGAAGAAAATAGGGCAATTTTAGAATGGATTGTAGAGAGCATCTAAAAATTTTCTATAATAATTCAATAAAAATTTTCTTCTTTTACCTGATTCATAGCAGAATAAGAATCAAATTCTTAAAGAATTCTAAATCCAAAGCCTCACAAAGGTTTGAACATCCACAAAGTCCATTATTTAGCCTTTGTTCAAATCAGTAGCCCTTAATCCATAACTCCATACAATAGTATTAATGTCACAAATTTCTAAAATTAACTATTCATCATTAAAATGTCAATTATCACCAAAAAAACTTGGAGAAAATAAAGTCCAAACCCTAATCTCCAGAGTTATAGATGTATCTAGGTATATTTAAGAAGTGCCTGAAGAATTTTTTTAATTTTTGACAGATAAGGTATTTAAAGTAAGTATCTAACAAGTATTGGTATCTAATATTCTTTTTAAGACAGACATGGCTTGCTATTTGAAGTGTCCATCCTCAATTGTAACTTTATAGAGTAGCTTCTTCAAAGTTATTGGTGGCTTGAGCCACACTAGTTAAGGTATTGAAGTTCCTTAGAGCCAATTGTTTTCAAAGGATTTTGGACTACATTTGGTAAATTTTAGCTTCAGATTTGAATGTGTGGAAGTAGAGGGTGTGATTTGATTATAGAAGGTACAAGATTGATTGAGTGATGGGGGTGGAGTAAAGAGAATGAAACCATTTGGGCCTTGAAAATTTGTTCTCATTGAGTCTTAGCCCCTGTGATTGTGGACTAGCTAGACGTCTGCCTATTAGGACTTGCATTTAGGAGAGAAAATTTCATGGTGAATCCTTCGATTATTTCTGTGTTCTTAGTTGACTAGAAGTTACTTTTTGGGTCCAAGAAACTCTAGGAAGTCTAACTCATGTGTACCATATAAATTGTTGTAGGAATATGAGATATTGTTTTAGGCATGTTCAAATGCCTATGAAAGAGGTCAATGCAATATCACCGATCTGTGTTGATTTTGCCTATGGTTTCAAAATTTGGGTTATGATTAGTTTATATTCAGCAAGTTTGATGATTGAAGTGAGCATTGCTAGAGGAAATGTTATTCAAATTAATTTGGGGTGGAAAATGCTTCACTTGACAATGTTTTGAATTTCTTCATGAACTATATTTTTCTAGGCCGGAATGGGTTGGGTTTGGTGAGGTTTGGCTTGGGTTGAGTAGGAATAACAAACAAAGCCTTGACCCTCGTCCGACCGGAACCTATCGGTGATCGGGTCAAGACCTTTCTACAAATACCAACCTATGGGTCATGTGTCACCTAACTTAATCTTTTATACAAGGCTGGATTCTTAGCATGTTCACCTACTTATCAGATCCAATCCTGATAGATTTTACAGGCTAGACTTGCAAAAAGACCAACCATTCAAGAAATTCTTATTTAATATCATGATTGAACCCAATTTAAATTGTCCGGCCCAAGTAGAGCTCCATCCTCTAGTAGCCTGTTATTTGCTTATAAATTTGGTTGGACCCTGTCCAATCTCTCTCTCTCTCTCTCTCTCAAAAAAAATAAAAAAATAAAAAGGAGAGTAGAGAAACTAACTTTTTGAACAAGTTCCTTTTAATTTTATTTTTGTATCCTTTGCTTGTCTTCAGCCTTTTCTATATCTGTTGTTAAGGTAGTTGTTTCTGTCACTTTTCTTGTGTTTCATCTCACATCATGATCAGAAACCATTACAAACCTGGGTACAAGATCTTTAAGGTCATAGTTATCCTAACAATCGTACATAAAAAATGAGCTCAAACTCTAAAATTCAACCTTTTGTTTTAACTGTAAAATATCTATCACATAGTTTTCTATTCCTTTTAATCTGTATAGTTTCCTTCTCAGCAGTTTGAACATGGCAACCCAAAAAATTGCAGCTGTGGTCGCATCCTTTGCAATTGGATATGTATGTGATACCTTAATCTCTGACGGGAAGATACTTGGAGGTCAGTGGGTGTTGCTGTTGATTACTTGGTATCAAAATTCCAGTCTGGCTTAGCCATTTTGTCTCTTGAAAGCAGGTACCACTCCAAAAACTGTCTCAAATAAGGAATGGTGGGAAGCAACTGACAAGCAGTTTCAGGCATGGCCGCGGACAGCTGGACCTCCGGTTGTTATGAATCCTATGAGTCGCCAAAATTTTATTGTTAAGTCATCTGAATCTTGAGTTGAAGTTAATTTGATCAAGCTTTCATCTGCTAGTTCCCTGACCATGATACTCCAAAAATATAAAACTCTTAATGATCAGGTATGATAAAGTTCTTGAGGAGTGCTGCCCATACTTAATTTGATGGTGATATGTTGTTGTTTGGTGAAAGAGATTTCTTTGTCCATAACTTTCTAAATATGAGGTTTTGTACTGGATATTCTATGAAATTTTCAAGTACTTGGAGTTCTTTCTGAAACTTCCAAATAAAGCAAATAAGTTATGTTACACTTTTAGCAAGGCCTGCAGAATTTTATAGTTTGCTGCTTGTTGAGATTTTGGTTTATGTTCATATGAAATTTATAACATAGTCTAAGACCATGGATGGCTTATCCTGCGACATCAAGCTGACAACATCACAAACCCTTTGTTCGAAAAATATGTGGAAGGGATAGGTCTGTCCATATAAGAGATGTCTTGTTGGCCAGGGATCTTTCAGGTTGGTGCTCAAACTTGTTGAATTATGCTGCCTATTTCACGAAGACCATCATTTGTTACTAATTTCATGGATTTTGTGAACTTTTGATTTTGCTGGATCCACGAGCATATAACTTACCTCGTCATGCCATCTATAAACAATAAGATAGCTTTCCTTTTCTTTCTTTTTGTTTTTTTTTTTTTCCTTGATGAAACAATCAGACAGCTTTTCATACATCAATGCTTTTGTCGAGTTCAGGCTTTTCCAGACATGGCGTGGATTATCAGGAAAATGTATCTCTTATGCTTTTAGTTCCAGTAGAGATTATAACATTAGTCTCGTAGGCTTTATTAGCAGCTTAATTTCAATCATAATCTTACATTGACAGGAAATCTTAGGAGTATTATCATTGTAATGGTACATAGTGGGTAGAGCAAAGGATGCATAAGTACAAAAAAGTGATTTAAAACATATAAAATGAAAAAGAGATAGAGGAGGACCCAGAATCACATACAATATAGAAAGTAAGAGCTTAATATCTTTTCATGATCCTAAACAAATAATAATAATTAAAAAAAAAAAAAAACATGTAGCCGGGATCAAGGGATGTTTGGTTGCCGGGAGGTGGGACCCGAAATGAAAATGGAAATGAGAATAACCGAATAGTGGACTCCTGTTCCAATCAACTGATTAAAGAGTTCCGTTCTTAATTCAATTTCAAAACGGTATACATAATTTTTGAATATTCAAATTTTATTTCTGAAATAAAAATATGAATTCTCAAAGAATAACTATTTTTTCTTATTATTTTAAATTTCTGTTTGATTGAAAATCTGATATTCTAATCTTTATTCTATTACAATTAATGTAGCATTATTCCTATGTCTAGATGGTGCTCAGTAAAAATTTAGAATAAGCAATTTCATGGTCTATCATGAAATTGCTGAATCAAAATTGTCTGGAATTAAGAAGGATTGATCGAAATTGCTAAATCAAGATAGCCTACTATCATTTTTTTATCTGTTTGGAGAAATAAGGTTGGATCATGGAATTGCTAAACCAAAATTGCCTGAAATTTAGGAGGATTTGTTGGAATTGCTAAATCAAGATGAACTCGAATTCTCTACTGTACTCCGCATGATGCGGTGCACAGCGCACCGTCTATCGCACGAAGGATGGCCGCACACAGATGCATGCATTTTGTACGTAATCGTGTGCGGCCATCTATTGTGTGATGGATGGGATGCATGGTATACTGCATGATATGATAAATAGTAGAAGATTCATGTAAAATCAAAATGATCTACTATTATTTTTTTATTTATTCAAAAAAATAAGATGAAATAAGTCCTTATCCCATTCTGAATTTAGATGTTCAAACACTACATTGTGAGAATAGCCCAATCTGTCCAAAAGCCAATTCTGACTCCACCTCCTGATTCAAATCTCAATCCACCGTTTAAAAACTATCGAAACAGAGCTAAGAAAGGATTAGGGTCACCAACCGAGAATCCCAGCGACCCGAGCAGCGCGACGGGGCCAGGAAGCAAGGCGCGGTGGCCATCGGGAGCCGCACGGCATCGACAGTAACGGCGATGATCGGTGTCGCATGGGGCCTCCCATCGGCGATGACATGGCCCAGTGAGTAGCTGCGAGAACGACCGCCCCTCAATGCACACGCTACTGGATTCTATCCTATGGTCGAATTTGGAGCTTTGACGGCCTCCTAGCCGGATTCCTTCGCGGCAGGACTAGCTTCGGGGCCAGGATCGGCCGGCGGGGAGCTCTCTGCCGCAGGAGGCGGCGACGGTGGCCTGCCACCGGCCTCACCGGGCTTCTCCTCCGTTGGGGCGTCGAAGCACGGCCACTTCTCTGCCATGGAAGCTTCCGAGAGTTTCGAGCTTCGGAGAGGACGAGAGACAGAGAGAAAATAAAGCATGAGATGGGGGAAGGAGAAGAGGATGAGGTCAAGAGAACCCCTCTCCTTGCTGCCACCGCCTCCGCCGATCTCATACAGTAGGAAGCTGGGCCTCCCGTCGATGAACCGGTCCACCTTGCCGTCTTTGTCTCAAGTCAGGTCCGACGCGCCCAGCGTGGCCGTTGGTCGAGCTGGTGGATCGACGCGATGGGGAACAGCCGCCCGATCGCCCACAAATCCGGCATCCAAGTGAAGAGTGAGAAATTCTACTTACGAAATTAATTATTTATTATGAATTGTTTGCCATTGTAGTTCTACTTGCTTATGTATTTAATTTTTTTGGTAAAAAATTATGTACTTGCTTATTTTGATATTTATACATTCTGGAATTGTTTGATGTAGGGCCAGACTTTAGATATTACTATTTTATGTGATGTTTTTATTAATGAAATATTTAACCTTTTCACTTGTTTTATGAAATTCTATTTCTATATGTTGTTATATAGAACCAGTGCTACTACGGTGGTCTTAGTTCTTGATGATACGGGCCAATTATAAAAATTAGTAACCATACAGCTTAACTAATATATTGTTTACTAAAAAAAATTAATTAATTATCATATTTTGTTATATCTTTGGTAAATAATTATTTATTACTAAAAGTTTTAGGATGAAGTTGGAAAGAAGTACTTGCATAGACTAGTTGTCTAATTCATAAATTATGTTAATTTCAAATCTCTTAATATATATTTTTAATATAAAATAAGATAAAATATCAAAAATAGATGAAAATAATTAATTTTTGAAAATTTTTAGTTCGATGGAAAAAATAAAAATATAAATTGATTATAGTTTTCATCCTTAAATGAATTAAACAACAATAATAAAAATTATTTATTCTGATTTCAATTTCAATTTTGATTTTGATCATGAATTAAATACTTTAGAGAATATGACCATTCTGATTCCCATTTCAATTCATACTTATTATGATTCTGATTTTAATTCTGTTTGTGAATCAAATGCGCTTTGAAACTTGGTTGAGTACCAGGATGATGATGGGGTTGAAACATTATAATTCTGTAGTTCAAGCGGTATGAGCTTATCGTTTGAGCGACATGATCTTCAAAGTCCAGTTCTGACAAGGGATTGATTTGGCAACTGTTTCTTGAGCATCTTACCAAAAAAAAAAAAAAAAACTATTTCTTCAGTATTCTTGCAATCATAATTTAACCCGTTTTTAACCAAAAATAGTGATCTCTCAAAAAAAAAGCGTGAAGGCTAGTATTGAACTCAAGTTACTGATGTATAATGCCCAATTTTACAAATCTAAAAACCTGTCACACTTTGCAGTCAAAGGTGTTTGTAAGAAGTGTAACAAGATCCACCCAGATTTGGATATACGTCTAAGATTTTAGCTTAAAAGGGTGTTTCTAACTAACAAAAAGTTATTTTAAATAGTAAAGTAATAGTTTTAGTAAATTAAATCCATTTATCGCTTTCTGTTGGCTAGAAGGGATGCGATATTGCTTATGGGTATTAATGGTAATGGGTTCTTGATATTGACATAATCTAAATCTCAGTGGAGGTAGAAAACCTTGACCAGGGCAAAACAAGCAAAACTAGGTTATTAAAATAAAGAGCTAATTCTACCAAAAAATAAATAAATAAAATAAAGAGCTAAGAGCTTGAATTATAACGTACTTAAGTATCAAACCGTTTTTGTTTCTTAAACTATTTTAACACAAATGAGATATTGCTCAACAACATTACCAATAAATGTATAAAAATAATTAACAGCCGTTACACGTGAGCATCTATTAATCATTTGATGTGTTTTCTTTGCATCCATTCATTAATTAGTATGGTATGGAACATGCAAAAACGAAAATTAGGCAGGCAATCAAATAGATTTGATTAGATAGTGGCCGGTGGGGGTTGCATCTGGGTCATGGTTTCTAGAGAGGGGAGCGCTGGAGAAACAAGAGAGAGAAATCTCCCACCCACCACTCATCACCCTTCCTCCAACACTCCTCACACTGACCTTTCCCCCCAACGTAGAAATAGCAGAGTAAATCTCTTTTTATTAGATGTCTCCATAATCTCTTCCACATTGATGCTTATGCTACCTACAACAAAAAAAATATTTTAGTATCTCAATAGAAAAAAAATAAAAAATATATTTATCTGAATTCGATGCGATATTTTTTTTAGATCCACAAAGTCATCAAGTATTGAATTTGAGCTAAAAGTTTCAGCAAATATTTTTTTATAAATAACTAAGTTAACTACAAGAAATTTATCTTCCATTTCATTGCAAAGTCTTGTTTTAATGATCTTCATAGCCAAAAATGCTTTTTCATTTGTTGCTGTAGATACTGAAAGAATTAAAATAAGGTGAACTAATCTATCAATAAGATAAAAAATCTTCAACTTTCTTATTTCTGCTAATCTTTGACATAACTCTGAGAGAGACGATAAATTTTGAAGCTATGGATGATTTGCTTTCTCAAATTCAAAATATTTCAATTGGAATCTCAAATTTATTTTTTCTTGATCAGTAAAATTAAGAGGATAATATTTTTCTATAAGATTACAAATATCATCAATGTTAAAGAATTTATAATTATCTCTTGGATCTAAAGCAGAGTTGAGAGTCAAAAGTTCAATAGTGTATTCACTAAACCTATTGTTCAATTTCTGCAATTAAAAATTAATAGTAGCATTGAATATATCTAAGTGATAATGGTGTTCTACAGTGATATGATCTCATTGGCGACAACCTCTATCTTTAATATATTGAGCATCTAAATTAGGAATATCAATATCATATTTTTTAAAAAATAATATAATACTATCAAAAAAATTATTCCAACCATCTTTTCTAAGTTTTTGAATGAGAACTTTTGTGCTTGAAACTAAATACATAGTATTCAAAATATCTTGAAATTTTTATTGTAAAGCATGACAAAAAATATCAGTAATGCCCATAATTTTTTTCGTCATCTGTAAAATAAAAATAAATTCAAAAGATGTAATCATTTTAAGAGCTGCATTAGCATCCTCTCATTGAGCATAAGTAGATCCATCTTGCTTTAAAATTTCAAGCACAAGATAAGTTGCACCAAATATATTTATAAGACTACAAATAAAATAAAAATGAGATCTCCAACAAGTATCACTAGCTCGTTTTAAAATGCCAATTTGATTAGCATCTGTTCCAGTTTTAAGTTCATTAATAGCCAACATATGTGCAATTTCAGTTGCTTGAAAAGTTTATAATTCATCATGTCGCTTACATAAAGAGCCAATAATATTGATAGTAAAAATTAAATGTGAAAAAAATGCATAGACAAAAATTACCTCTCTAGATGCTGCAACCAAAACCAATGATAGCCTATGAGTAAAACAATTCACACAATATGCATAAGGATAATTATTAAGAAATAAAGCTTGTAATCCTTTCCATTCACCATACGTATTACTAGCTCCATCGTATCTTTGACCACATATGTTTTGAATATCAAGATAATGATAAAAAAGAATAGAAGATATTTTATTCTTAAGAGTCAATGCATCAGTGACATGAGTAATATCAAAAAAATATTATTTTATCGAACCATCATTATCAATAAATTTTAAAATTAGAGTCATTTGCCCTTTTTTTAGACTCAGCACGAGCCTCATCAATAATAAAATAAAATTTAAAATCTTCAATATCTTTATGAATCTTATTACGTATTTTATTTGCAAGAATATGTAAAATCTCTTTTTGAATATCGTGTGAAGTATACTTAGCTATAATAGATGTATTTTCTAAACATATTTACAACTTTATCATTTTATAAAACTAAAAGACTAATCATCTGAAGAAAGTTTCTTCGATTTTTTAAGCTACTAGTTTCATCATGATCTCTGAAAGCACAATCTTAAAATACTAGCCAACGAATAACATCGATAGAAATTTTGACTCCTAATCTATTATTTTGAATTTATTCAGAACATTGAGCGTGTTTAATTTTATCTATATGCCTAAATTGATTTATTAAATCAGTACAAGATTTTAGAGTATTATTATGCGGTGAGCAAGGATCCTCTCTAATGTGATTAAAAAAAGCAAAATTTTCTTCATCATTTATTTTTTTTTATTTTTAAAATTCTTAGCTATAAATACATCCTAACCAGATGTCCACTTAGTTTTATGTTAAAAAGATAACAAGGACGACAAAATACAGTATCTTTATTAGGAGAATATTCAAGTCAAAAAGAAATTATGAAAACCAAGAAACTTGAAAATGACGGTATTGCTTTTCAGATAATGGATAATTGGATAGTCGAAGTTAGTATAGTCTAGCTTTAAGATAAGCTCATCAAATTTCATCATAATAATTTATTAAATATTTTTATATTTATGAATATAATTTAGAATCATATTTTAAACTAACAATGTCAAATTTTTTAAAAGACTGATCATTGTTCAATTCCAAAAAATTTGAAAGGACATCCTTTAAGTTCTAAAATTTTAATATTAGAATCTAATAATCTATCATTTTTATTTAATTAAATATTTTTTAAAAAAAATTATAATTTTTTTTATTTTCTCATAAAGTTTATAATATTTAAAATTAATCTATTAATTAAAAAATTAAAAAATATATATATTCTTTCAAAGAGAACGTAGACGATAGTCAGCGGTGGCTTCCTCTACTATGGATTTTTTTCAAAGCAATAAATCTTTACCGAAAAGAGCAACAGTCGCCGTACCTTGCTGTGGCCTATCACCTATGGGTTTTCAAAGCAATAGCCAATTGTCAACTTTCATCTTTAAAAAAAAAAAAATAACAGTCACTTGTCACACCTCACTGTACCTTGCTGCGGCGGTGTGGCCCGCGGGTTTTCAGAGCTTATGGGTTTTCAAAGTAATAGCCAATTGTCAACCTTCACCTTAAAAAAAAAAAAAAAAAAACAACAGTCACCTGTCAAACCTCACTGGTACCTTGCTATGGCAATGTAGCCTCTGGGTTTTCGTGGCTTTCTTCCGAAGCCGATGAGCTGGACTTTCGGAGGAAGCGCGAGGAGAATTTCGGAGACCGCACCGATGCTGGAGCTGGAGCAGTGAAGTGGGAGAGGAGGCAACGGAGAGGTTGAGCGAGGTGTCGAAAGGTTTTAGCGAGAGGTTTGGATGGGGTCCGCACATCCACGGGATGAAGCTTCGGCTAGCCCTTTCCCAAAATTTACTGTTTTTCCACGTAAACAATAGTTTTTTTTAAATATTATTTTTAATAAAAAAATAATATATAAATTAATCATATAATTTTTTTTTAAATAAGTGGACACGTATCATAAATAAAGCTAAAATATTGAAGGAGACACCATGTATCTAAATATATAAATTATAAATATTTTAAATTTTTTTGAGAAAGGGCATAGGACCCCTCCGGTCCTTCTTATCCTCTGCCACTGTATACAAACAAGTCACTTTGAGTCTACAACCATGCAAAATAACTAACCCCATCACCCTGTCACTTATCCTTTCTCTAGGTCTTCTTTGAAAACCGAAGAAGACACAAAGCCTTCCTCCATTATGCCATTGACATGGTTGAAATTTCTCATTACTTAGATAGAGCAGTCCTTTTATGGAGGTTATTGGCACAGAAGTGAAAGACGATGTGGCATCTAACCTAGCTCGCAAGGCAAAGGGAGTAGAATCTTGGACCACAAGGAAGCTACAAGAACACAACCGCTTCTTCATGTCACACTACAGTAAAAAGAGGGTTTAGCGACCCTTTTTTGCCGATGCTTTTGGAAAGCATCGGCAGGTTGCACTGACCTGCCGATGCTTTTAAAAAGCGTTGTCTTTTAACGACGCTTAAAAGCATCATAAAATTTGAGCACTGTCAATGCCGACGCTTTTAGCAAAAGCGTCGTTAAATAAAGCAAATACTGATGCTTTTTTACGTCATTATGTAACGACGCTAAAAAGCGTCGTTAGGTTCGTTTAATATCCTCAATCTCTCGTGCCCTAATCTATCTACCGCTGCCCCTTTCCACCCATTCCTCCGCCGACCCCATCTCCGCCACCGCCACCGGCACCGTACCCACCGTCCACGCCACACCCGCCGTCTACGCCGCACTGCCGTCCGTCACTCCCCTCTGCTGTCACGTCTGTCGACGCTGCGCCCGCACGGTCCAAGCGGTACGCCGTCCGCCCTCCTGGAAGCAGCCTCCCCATCGGCCCTCCCCCCTCCCAGCGATCGAACGGGCTTCCAAATTCTTCTTTTCTGGCGGAGTTGTTCGCTGTATGTCGGAGAAAGAAAGGTGAGAAAACTTTGATCAATCTTTGATTCTGTTCAGTTTTCCTCCCTAATTTTCCTTTCTTGTTTCTGTTATCACACATATTTGTTTATTTTTTATACATGATAGCAAAATGGTTTTGTTGCCATTGAAAATCAGCTTAACCAAAATGCCGAGTTGATGGGAGTTGCTAGAAATCTCGATTTGTTTAGATGAAATCTTGCACGTCTTTTTGGTGATATTCTGGTGGCTGCTATGCTCTGTCGGCGATAAGCCCAACATCGGGTACTCACGAGTAGGTGCTGGATGGTAGAGGAACGGCTTCAGATAGCATTTTAACATAGGCTTCGATCAGAAACAGCAAAAACAAAGAAATTTATCCACCAAAACATGTCCAATAGGAAATCTTCTAATGTCTAAGTCAGATACAATTCTTAGATATAAAATGAAACCTAAAAGGGATAGAGAGATAGCATAAGAGAGTCAAAAGAGAATTTATCTGGAGGGTCCGTAAGAATGCAATATATATGGAAAGGATCAGAGCCCATCATCAAGTAATGTAGGACCATATGCTGATTGATAAGGTAACATACCGTGAATCTTGTCCGCTCCTCTTGATCATGGAATTTGTTCGAATATCGAGTTTGTGAAAAAATAATTATATATTTCTTTTTCAGATGAGAAAAAAAAATAATACTGATATATTATGTTACACTTGACCAATTGCAAATGCTTTAAAATCCATCATCTAATACTAAGATTGAAATCAGATGAGATATTGGTATATTTATATTTATATTTATATTTATTTGATGAATATGACTATAAATATTAGTCATATGTAAAAATTCATATCCATATCTGTTTTAAATAGATTTGGATATAACTCGGATACTAAAATTATGGATATAAATATATAAATATAAATAAATAATATATATATATATATATATATATTATAGTTAAATTTCATGATTATATAATTAAAGATATTATTAAATATATAATAAATCAAATTAATAATTAGATTAATATAATAATTTTATATAAAAAATTATAAATATTATATAAAATTAAATAGAATAATAAATATAAATTGCATATCCTGATGTACATCGGATAAACAGTCGAACTCAGAATTTTATGATAAGTTGAAATTTTATATAAAAAATTATAAATATTATATAAAATTAAATAGAATAATAAATATAAGTTGCATATCCTGATCACATTGCTATTTCATAATTACCTGATAAACAGGGTCAAATCCACCCTCTCCAATTTTACTTTCAATTGAGAAGTTGTTTGTGGCAGCCAATATGATCTCAAGATCAAAGAAAGGAAGATCTGGTTCTTTGCTAGCACTTATTTCATCATCTGTACAATACTCTTCTGCTAGGTAGGCAGCTGTTCCACGCTGTTCATTTTGAAAAAAAAAATTACTTAGCATGGATTTTAATTTTAAAATCCATGCTAAGTAGATTTTCATAGGTGTTTTTGTGATGGTTGTGAATTTCATACCAGGCAATGTTAATTATGAATTAATTTTAAAAAAAATTACATTGCATAGAATCATAGACCCACCTTTTGATTAATGTACATATTCTATTGTATCCGTACATTTATTTATTTTTGTACGGATAAAAGAATTATGTACATTGATCAATTGATTGTCCAGTATGGACAGTTTGAAAAATGTGAGTAATTCTATAGGTCATTACCATAATCAAATGGTATGCTGAGGGTTCGAAAAAAATTTCGGATGGTATTTTTTTTTTGTTCTTCCTGTACGGAAGAACTAAGAGGAAATGCTGTCGAAATTTTTTTCGGCTCTTGTTGCATATCATTTGATTTCGGTAATTGACCTATAGAATTAATACATTTTCTGAATGGGATAGGACTTTCTTTACCTATTAGTTGATGATAGCAAGTATTTACACTGTAAACTTTATCTAGCTGTTATTTTTTTGAATTTTATGAAATGACTGATATTTTTTACTCATTGCATTAATATAGATTATATAATTTTTCTTATTTTTAGATAAATTACAAGTTCGATCATTTTTATCCTACAATGGACAAAAGTTGGATAAATAAACCAAGGAATAGTAAAGAATATTTAGATGGAGTTCATGACTTCATTAAATTTGGTATGGAGAAAAGTAGTTTGAATGAAAAGATTTTATGTCCATGTCGGAAATGTGTAAATGGTTCTTCTTTAGATCCACAAATTGTTGAAAAATATTTGGTATGGAATGGTTTTTTAAGAGGTTATACCGACTGGATTTTTCATGGAGAATCTATGTTGCCATCATCATGTAACCAATCTGTCACGCCCTCGATCCGAGATTGTGAATCGAGGGTCATGGCAACCGCCGCATACTCATAGAAAACTTTTTCCATAAGCATGCAAGGCATCTTATCATGCTATCCTAAAAAACAACAGCGGAATAATTATTCAATAATTTAAATCCAAAACATAACGACCTAAATTTTTTTCTTTAATATCTCAATAAATTCAACAACAATTCAAAGGCTTTGCATCAAATTCAGTAAGCCTTTCAACCTAAAATAAAAGTATGAAGATACTGCTTCTGATCACTCTTCCATTCATATCTTGTATCATCTTAATTCCTCAACATCTGTAAAAATAGTAAAATAAGAGGTAATGAGCTAGACAGCCCAGTAAGCAATGATCACTTCTCAACAGATTTCATCAGGCATATAAGTAAATAATCATTTATAAAAAATAAGCATATAGAGTTCATCAATTCAAAATCAATTTCAATTATGCAATATAATTTATGCCAAATTCATTTCTTTTCCGAAAATTCAAGTTTCTTTCGAGATTTCAATTTCTTTTGCTCTTCAATTTCTTTTCGTCAACTATGAGCTATGACCATATTTTCCCTGTGGCAGGGTCATAATACCACGTATCTGCTTGCGGTAGGTTGCGAATCATCTGGCAGCCATGTCCTTTGGAACCGCTGGTCTCTTTGGCGGTTTGTCGCTGGTCTCTCTGGCGACATGTCGCTGGTCTCGCTGGGGACATAAACCCTCAGGACAATCAATTGCCAACGTATATGCCCCCATTGGCGGGGTCCTTTACATAGTCAGGTTGTCAATTCATAATGTTTCTTATATCATAATTCTTCATAAATCATATTTCATATTCTAATTTCGATAATAAAACATATAATCATGTAGTATCGAAATCAATCAATGTAATGCATCATGAAATCAATATGTTTAATCATGCTTCATCATAACATTTCAAATAAGATATTTTCATAACAAAATACCATTCATCCAATTCATGCATTGTTTCACAAATCATGTCAGAAAAATACATTATAATTTGCTGATAAATCTAGAACAAGTGAAACATTACTTACCTCAAACGCATTCCAATAAATCCACATAATTCTATAAATTTTCTTCCAAAATTCTGTTCGTAGATCATATCGTGATATCCTATGATCAAACATCCACAATCCTATACAAAATCAATTTCAATAATTAGAAAGAATACGAATACCATATTTCAACGGTTTAGATTGGGTCCGATCATCTAATTTCATCTAATCAAAATCTAATTAGAACCTAAATGATCCAAAATTTGACTATCAGATCAAATTGGATTCGAAGTGATAGGATCGAGGTTTCTTCATCGATTTTATAAAATCAAGTAGAGAGAGAAAATTAGAGGAGAGAGAAATCAATGAGGTACAATTCGAATTGATCAGATGACACAATCCAACATTATGATTGGTCCAATATCTCGATTGGTAAAATTAACATGATCAAATCAAGTCATGGCTAGATCGAAATCATAGATGATCAAATCTAAAGATTCATGGTCTGATCAAGGTGGGTGCCAGTACGCTGTCTGACAATCATGGATCAGGATTCTTCATTAGAATCAGATCAGACTTATTAAAAGAAATTTCTTCATTCACTAACTTTTTTTTAGAGAGAGAATCAATCAAGAGAGAGAATATTTTAGAGAGAGAAAATTCTAGAGAAAAAATTCTAGAGAGAGAAAACTCATCTTGAATTCTTCAGACAATATGATTCAATAAATTCTGATCGATCAGATCAAATCATGCTAAAATTATCATGTGGATAATTAAATAAGATCATGAGAAATAAAATCTAAAAATACCTGATCTGATCAAAGTGGATGTCGGTGTATCGTCCGACGATCACAGATCAAAAATTCATTACGAGAATCATTTAAATTCATTATCATTCTTTTCAAAATTTTAAAAATCTTAGGAGAGAAAAATAATCTAGAGAGAGAAAATAGAGAGAGAAAATCTAATTTTAGAGAGAGAAAATACTAGTTCAAACTGAAGAGAGAGAGGGAAGAGAGAGAAACTCTCTTTCTCATATTTTATTATTTATATCATTATTTATTAATTAATTTAATAATTTTTTTTTCTTTTCTTTTCTCTCTCTCTCTTTTTTTCTTCACGAAAGAGAGAGAAAAAAAATTCTATTTATTATTATTATATTATTATCATTTTATTTTTCTTCTTTCTTCTTTTTTTTTTCCTTTTCCTTTTTCTTTTCTTTTTCTTCTTTTTCTTTTCTTTTTCTTTTCTTTTCCTTCTTCTTCTTTTCTTTTTCTTTTCCTTCTTCTTCTTCTTCTTTTTCTTTTCTTCTTCCCGTGGGCATGTTTTGGGCTGAAACAGGGGACCTTGAGGTCCCCCCATTGGGTGGCCGGCCGGCGGCGCAGCCGACGTGGGGCGGCCGTCGGCAGGAGGGGGTGACTCGTCGATAAGAAGAGGGCCAAACCGATGGTCAGCGGTGACCACCGACGACGGCAAAAAAAGAAAATTCTTCCGCAGTAAAATCTGGCGACTCCGGTCACCGGCGAGCGTGCACATCGGCACGGGAAGGAAGGGGGAGAAGAGAGGAAGAGGAGGAGGCTTACCTCTGTCGCCGACGAAGCTTTTCCGGCGAGAAATTAGACGGCACGACGACGGGTCTCCGTGAGAAATTTCCGGCGATTGCCGTCGTTTTGCCTCGGGATTTCTCGATGAGAGGAGAGAGGAGGGTTCTCCTCCTTAAATAGAGCCGGAGGAAACTTGTTTCCGACTCCGATTAGGAGCCGGTGAATGGAGGAAGAAGACTCCCTTCGGGAGTTCTCCTCCTCTGTTTTCCTTTCTTTTTTTTTTTCGTTTGGCTGGCTGGGCTATCATATTCTTTCCCTCTAAAAAAAATTTCGTCCTCGAAATTTTTCTTGCCTGAGTCTTCATATTTTCTTACTTGAATCTCATCCACAAATATTTTAATATTCTAATTCTTGATATAAATTCATTCTTAAATCATTCCATATGGAAAAAGTAAATACATCAAATATTGATCTGAACGGAACCATCCATTTTTTTATTTATCAAGATCACCATCTCAAAAATTTTCAATATTTCAAGATTTCAAAATTATGATCTTATTTTCTGAAAAAATTAATATTCAATATCTCATGACTCAAATTAAAATCAAATCTTTCTCTTGTGAATAGAAAAAGGTCAATGTCTCTATTCTTACATAAGAACTTCATTCATCATTATTCATTTATTTATTTATTTTAAAATATTTAACCACTCTTAATTTCAACCCATCATAAGATAGGAAAACATACTTCTATGAATCATATGATGACATCCCAATCAATCAAAATTCAAAAATATTTTCTCTTATTCGTACTTTCAAAGGTTGAAGATTTATCATTTTAATCTCATTCTTGAACTTTTGATATTTTAATTCTTGATACAACTTCATCATTAAGTCATTTCATAAAAATCAATATCACCATTTATTGATTGAATCAATATCACTATTTCTAGTCATCAAAATTTTCTTACTCAAACCCTCAAACTCTTAAATATTCTAATTCTTGAAGCAAATTTTATCATTAAGTCATTCCATAATAAAAATCAATAACTCAAGAATTGATCTAAATCAAAACTATATTTTTCAATGTCTCTATTCTAAGTAAGTATATCAATTTTTTTTTATCTAAACATTAACAACTCTTAATTAATCGATTCATTATCAAATTATTATTATATTTTTTTTTTTTTAATATTATTCTTTCTAATATCAATGAATTTTTTTTTTGTATCAAACCATATCATCTATAATAATTCTTTAACTCAAAGGGTCAACATTCCTGACTTACTCAAAGTAATCCAAATTACCATGCTTCCGCTGCGCACTCTGATCTAACAATCAAAATTTCTTAGCTTCACCAAAAAAATTTTGATCAAATTATTTCTTTATCTTATCAATAGAAAAGATCTAAAATTTTAAATTTCAATTGAAGTCAAAGATTAACTTTCGATTCTCATTCATACCTTTACTGGTGTACAATAATCTTGATTAACCCTTGAGTCCAATATCATATTTAAACCATCATATAAATTTACTATAATCAATATGAATCAAATCTCAATTCTCATATCAATTCAATTCGATAATTTTCAAACCAAAAATCTTTATAAGTCAAATCAATGAGAAAATCCTTTGATGGTCCATCAAATTTGGACATAATCTGAATATATATGAATTTTAAATCATTATTATTATTATTATTATTTTTTAATTTCTATCATCAGAATCTTCAATATCTATCAAATATCCTTTCATAACAATCATACAAGCTTCAAAAAATCAAATCTTCATTTAATAGTAGATTCAATTAGAGACCTCGTTAACAAAAGCAAAGGAACTCCATATCAATTCCTAAATCCCAAATTTCTAAATTGTAAATTCACATGGATCCCTTAATCTGAAATAAATATAAATCAGATCTTTTATCTTAATCTAAAGATATCAATTTTTCATTAACAACCTCAACAATAATATCAGAAAATCTCTTGATCAACTTAGATATGAAATCTTTAAATTGGAATTTCATACACATCATGTAGTCTCCAAGAGACATAATAAGATCTATTTTCTAGATCTAAAGATGATGATTAAAGATTCCAGTATAATGAATATTCTACAACCTCATAATCGATTTCATCAATAAGAAATAGGTTTCTTTGCAATATCCTCAAATATGCATTCATCTTATTATGTCACTTTATATATAATCCACATACCAAATTCAATTTCGATAAATATTCCAATCAAGCATCATAAAAGATTTTTTTTTCTTAGTCCATTCTGGAACAATATTTTTATCATCAAATCTTTATCTTGCCAATAATAGTCAACTTCTCAACTAGAAGTAATATCATAGTATTATTCTCACATCGAATTTGAACTTACGATTCACTTGAATAACCAATGCACAATAAAATTTTATGTCAATCCTTTTGTAATTACTTTCTATCAAAATCTAACTAATCATATCATGATCTATAAATTATCCATCATATTTCAAACTCCATATGTCATAATCTCTTGCGATCCTTTTATACATAATCTCAATGTTTAATCAAAATTTATAAATATTTTTCTCACTACAATCATCAAAGATCTATACTATAATATCCTTAGTGTCTATCCACTTACACCTATTCTATATCTGATTCTATGTTTCATAATTTATCCACTTATGCTCTGATACCATATTAATTGTCACGCCCCCGACCCGAGATTGTGAATCGAGGGTCATGGCAACCGCCGCATACTCATAGAAAATTTTTTCCATAAGCATGCAAGGCATCTTATCATGCTATCCTAAAAAATAATAGCGGAATAATTATTCAATAATTTAAATCCAAAACATAACGATCTAAATTTTTTTTTTTAATATCTCAATAAATTCAACAACAATTCAAAGGCTTTGCATCAAATTCAGTAAGCCTTTCAACCTAAAATAAAAGTATGAAGATACTGCTTCTGATCACTCTTCCATTCATATCTTGTATCATCTTAATTCTTCAACATCTGTAAAAATAGTAAAATAAGAGGTAATGAGCTAGACAGCCCAGTAAGCAATGATCACTTCTCAACAGATTTCATCAGGCATATAAGTAAATAATCATTTATAGAAAATAAGCATATAGAGTTCATCAATTCAAAATCAATTTCAATTATGCAATATAATTTATGCCAAATTTATTTCTTTTCCGAAAATTCAAGTTTCTTTCGAGATTTCAATTTCTTTTGTTCTTCAATTTCTTTTCGTCAACTATGAGCTATGACCATATTTTTCCTGTGGCAGGATCATAATACCACGTATCTGCTTGCGGTAGACTGCGAATCATCTGGCAGCCATGTCCTTTGGAACCGCTGGTCTCTATGGCGGTTTGTCGTTGGTCTCTCTGGCGACATGTCGCTGGTCTCGCTGGCGACATAAACTGTTGCCCAGCTATGCAACCCAAGAGGGGGGGTGAATTAGGTTTTAAAGATTTTAGGCTTAACTAATTACTTGTAAAAAATATATATCAAAAGCTTGATGAATGATGAGAGAGACTTTAGTTTGAGATTAGTTACTTAAAACAAGAATGCAAGGATATAATGGAGAATTAAAGAGAAACAATAAAGCATGCCACAAACACAATGATTTATAGTGGTTCGGTGCCAACCTTGCACCTACATCCACTCCCCAAGCTCCTACTTGGGAATTCCAATCTACTATACTTTGTATTCAACCCGAATACAACCGTCGGAAACTCCGACACTAGCTATCCCAAGCTAGTCCACTTGTTTTCCGGGTACAAGCTGACCCAATACACTCTGATTTCAGGTTCGGATCAACCTTTCCTTATTTTGGAAACCCTCCAAAACAAAAACAATTACACACAAGATAAAATCAGTTTAGAGCACAAATAAGTACAAGAATAGCTCCTTAAGTGAGCGAATATAACAATAAATATGCTTTACTCAAATGAAGAAGCCCCTCTTGGATTTCCTCAAAGTGGATGAGAGATGAAGTAAATGCTTGAGGAGTTGGTGAGCTTGAATGATGGCTTCTTGAAGGCTTTAAATGAGCTCTTGAATGAGGTTGAGTAGTTGGCTTGAAAAACTCTCTCTTGAATGCACTTGAATATCCTCTTGAATGCTCTTGATTTTCTCTTTTCAAATCTCTTGAATGCCTCTTGGATATTTGGATGTCTCTTCTTTTTGTTTTCCACCTTTTGAAACCTTTTATAGCCTTAAGAGACAAGGAAAAACAAACTAGGCAGAAAAAGAGCCGTTAGAGCACAAAAAGCAGCATTAAAAAGCAACCAAATCTGGCCAAAAACTAGCCGTTACAGGCAAATCCCGTCATATGAGTCGACTCATGAGTCGACTCATGCCTCAGGGGTCGACTCATGAGTCGACCTCTGTTGCAAAGTCCAGAGATTGGGTTTCTGGATTTTCTTGGCCCAAAACAGCAGAGATCGACTCATGAGTCGACTCATGCCTTGTGGGTCGACTCATGAGTCGACTCACAGGTCGTGCCAAGCCAGAAAACCAGCGTGCCATGGCTAATCTTTGCGTGCCAATCAGCTCATAGTTTCATGAGTTGACTCATGAGTCGACTCATGAACTTCAAACCTTCATAACTCCAAAAATATAAGTCCAAAAACCATGAAACTTTCACCAATAGATTACATATCATTTGTTCTACATGATGATGCTATCAAATCAGAGTTTTGATAAAATTATGATTTTGCCCCTGTAGAGCATAAGGTCTTTTTCACATAAAAATTATTTGTATCCCTTCCAACTGTTTTGTAGTCATCAAAATCAATCTAGGAGCAACAATCTCCCCCTTTTTGATGATGACAAAACATTTGAACAAAAGTATTTTTCTGAATCATGAATTTCAACAGATTGTATTTTAGGTGCATATGCTTGAAAAGAGTATGATTCTTTTGGCATGTGATACAAATGGTTGTATGCATCAATGGTTTGTCCATTTGCTTAAAGATTGGAAGATATGCTTATTGGATTATTGTTTTGGTGTTAGAGCAGAAAATTTGATTTTATTATCAGAGCAAGAAAAATTTTCTCAATTCTCAAAACTAGTCATGTGTGCCAAAGTATTTTGAATAGTTGATTTGGAAGGAGTATTAGATCTTTTAAGTTTAAGATGTATCAGAGCAAGAGAAATGAAAATCCTGCAATGTATCAGTGTAGGAAAAACAATTTTACAAAGTATCAGAGAAAAAATTTGCAAAGTATCAGAGTAATAAAAACAGTTTTTCAATGTATCAGAGTAAAATGGAGTAATGTAACGGAGTAGTAAAAAGAAATTTGTCAATGTATTAGAGCAATGTATTCAATATATCAGAGTGGTTTTGGAATTTGAAAGCTTATCAAAGCATATTCAATGGTTTACAGCAAATCAGAGTGTGAGTAATTTTAAAAGGTACTTATTTGCAGTTTATTTGGCATTTGTACTTAAAATTGACAATGTATTAATTTCTCATAATTTGTAGTGTTTGCTTTTGATGGATTTCTTTGTGTTTAATTTCTCCCCCTTTTTGACATCATCAAACAAAGTTAAGTCCTTTTTCTGAAGCATTCTTTAATTTCTCCTCTTGTAGGGTTTGCTCCCCCTTAATGAAGCAACTATTAACAGCAATCAAAAAAATGATAATACCATAAAGAAAAGACAATATTTCACAAAAGAGAATATATAACCAAAGTAAGATAATCATCATTCCAAAGGTAAAGCCATAATTATTTCAGTACATAGATTGTAACATAAAAAGTAACATACAAAGTCAACTAGCTCATGTCAATACATGGCCCCAAAAATACAGATCCTAGAGAGGACTAAACACTAAGACCTAGGATCTAGAAATGATCAATGATCAGAATCATCAGAAATGTGATAAGGAGCAGATGGATCTGGATCTGAGATGCGTCCTCGACCCCGTCTGCCTCTGGCACGAGAGGAAGAACTGGCACGAGCAGGCGAACGGGAGGAACTGGGTGGCTGAGAACGCTGAGAAGCTAGGGACTGAACTGAAAGGGTAAGTCTTATGGAGTCAAGTACAGTCAGTGCCTTGGAGACAGCCTGGAGAAGTGCAGTGAACTGAGTAGTAGCTTGCTCACTTGATCCTCTGATCTCCTTCCTCAGTAACTCATAGCCGCCCTCAAGAGCTCCTCTGAGTCTGCCGGCCTCTGCAGTGAGATCAGTGACCTCAATCGTAGACTCCTGAGGCTGAGGGTGTGCCAAATCGAAGACCTGCCCCTGTAACTCGAGAACTCTGCCAGTCAGTCTCAGTACTGTGTCCTCAAGCTGCTGAATCCTCATGGACTGATCTGCCATCATCTGATATACTGTGGAGATGTGGGGAGTCAAAGTCTGATCAGTAGAAGTAGCCCCTGGTACAAATGAAGTACTGCTCATCTGACTCGACATCAAAGAGACCATACGCTGTGCAATCCGCTCAATCTGATAATCGGACAGTGTGAACTCTGGCGGAGGTGCTCTGCTCTCTGGCTGATGCACAGGTGAGGGTATCCTGGTAAACTCAGAAGGGCCAGCCTTTGGATCCGGAAAGAACTGTATATCTGGTGAAGCTGCCCTGAAGTCATGAACAGGAGATGATGGACCTTCTTCTTCTTCAGCTCTGACTCCTGCTGTATCCTCAGCTCTTTCTTCTGCTCTCTCTTCTGCTCTTTCTTCTGTTCTCTCTTCTGCTCTTTCTTCTGTTCTTTCCTCAGCTCCCCTGATCCAACCACTACCACTTTTTGTGAACCCCATTCGATGCAAGGTGTGTAGGTTGAAGGTATCAACATGAGATAGTTTGGTGGGAGCCTCCCCCTCACAACTAACTCCAAACCTCCTAAAAACTCTAGTCAGGGCCATACCATAAGGCAAATGTGCCTTAGATCTGTTCAGAGTCTCTCTCATGGCCTCAATCATAAGTGCTGGGAGGTTTAGGGGGGTCTGTGTGATAATGTGAAACATAATGCATATATCCCTGCCTGACAGAAGATCGTGCCTACCACTCCTAGGGAAGAAAAGTTTGGTGACCATTTGATGTAAGATTCTCATCTCTATAGGTAATATCTTGGCTTCCAGTTTATTCAAATTCCCTTGGTAGGTTCCTCCAAGAATAACACTTATACCTTCTTCTTTCACGGGGAGTTCCATGTATGCATAACCTTCACTAGGTAAATGTAAAATCTCCCCTAAGATGACAGGATCCAGACATATATCAATCCCTTTCACAGTTGAAGTCACTGACCCATTTCCATAAATAAGATTCTGATAAAACTCCCTAACTAGGTCAACATAGGTGACTTCTTTAAGTGTACAGTAAAAGCTCCATCCCTGATTTTTGATCTTACTTGCTAAAGAAAATCCCTCATTTTCAAAAAATCGGAAGTCAATGTTTTTCCCAGTTTCTACTTTTCTATCTGAAAGAGGGTTCTTACTGGGAGTTTGAGAGGACTGTGAAGGACCTTGAACTGAAGCTGGAGCGGGAGCAGAGGTGGACTGTGCCGCTTGCCTTTTCCTTCTTACACTTTCTTCAAGTTCTCAGACGGACTTTCTCCTTTGGGGAAGCTTCATTTTTGGTGCCATAACCTCTTCAATAGCAGGCGAGGAGACTTGAGGAGCAAGTGAAAGAGTGGAGGAAGGATTACAAGAGAGTGATTTGAGGTTTTGGAGGAGAGAACGGGTGGATTTGAGAAGGACGGTGGAGTGCTAGGGCACGCTCCAACCGTGAAGAACAAGGGAAGAGGTCACAAAAGAACCTTTCCCCGAGTGGCGATTTACGGTGGAGAGGAGGCGGGAGGAGTTCCACAAGCTTAAGCCTTGGAAATGGAGCAAATGGGAGAAGGGAGAATGGATTTCGGAAGGAGGAAGACGAGCGTGAGGGTCGGCTCACGAACAGCAATTCAAAATATAAACCCTTCAGCCCGTTGGAAGTTGCTGGGAATTACAGGTTTGCCATTGAGTCGACTCATGAGTCGACTCATGAAGTTCAGAAAATCAGGAAAAATGTGAATAAATTCCAGAAAAAATTGAAATTTGGGGAGAAGGAGTTTAGCTCTAAGATGAGTTTTTAGAATGAAAAACTTGAGCTTTTGGGACCAAGAAAGGTGTTGGAAATTGAGCTTTAGGAAATTTTGACAATAAATCATTGGAAATTAAAAATTAATTTAGGCAAAAGGATCAAGAATTCCTAAATTTCTCCTAATTTCACAGTATCTATCCTCACTAAGGGCCTTTGTAAAGATATCAGCTAATTGATTTTCGATGCAAACATATTCAAGAATTATATTTTTGTTTTGAACATGTTCTCTTATGAAGTGATGTCTTATTTCAATGTGTTTGGATCTTGAGTGTTGAATAGGATTTTTAGATAGATTTATGGCACTTGTGTTGTCACATCTTATTGGTGTTTCATTAAGTTTAATTCCAAAGTCTTCGAGTTGTTGCTTAATCCACAAGATTTGAGCACAACAACTTTCGGCTGCAATGTATTCGACCTCAGCCGTAGACAGTGCTACCGAATTTTATTTCTTGCTAAACCATGAGATTAGGTTAACTCCAAGAAATTGACAAGTTCCACTTGTGCTTTTTCTATCTAATTTACATCCAGCAAAGTCAGCATCAGAATATCCTAATAAATCTATTTGTGAGTCCTTAGAGTACCATAACCCTAAAGTTTGAGTACCATTTAAGTATCTAAGGATTCTTTTAACAGCATTCAAATGAGATTCTTTAGGATTAGATTGATATCTAGCACATAAACAAACACTAAACATGATATCAGGCCTACTTGCAGTTAAATATAATAATGATCCAATCATACCTCTATAGTATTTTAAGTCTACACATTTACCTTCATCGTCCTTGTCAAGCTTACATGAGGGACTCATTGGTGTGCCAATGGGTTTGGAGTTCTCCATTCCAAATCTTTTGAGTAGTTCCTTGGTGTACTTGCTTTGGGTGATGGAGATTCCCTCTTTTGATTGTTTGATCTGGAGTCCGAGGAAGAAGGTGAGTTCTCCCATCATGCTCATCTCGAACTCCCCCTGCATAAGCTTAGCAAAGTCTTGACAAAGGGATTCATTAGTAGACCCAAAAATTATGTCATCAACATAAATTTGTATAACTAACATATCATTTTGATTTCTTTTGATAAAGAGGGTTGTATCTACATTACCTCTTGAAAAACCATTATTTAGTAAAAATTTGCTTAATCTATCATACCATGCTCTAGGTGCTTGTTTTAATCCATATAAAGTCTTATTTAATTTAAAAATATGATTAGGAAAGGCATGATTTTCAAATCCAGGGGGTTGTTCTACATAAACTTCTTCAGCAATAAATCCATTTAAAAATATACTTTTAACATCCATTTGAAACAATTTGAATTTCATAAAGCAAGCATATGCAAGTAGAAGTCTAATGGCTTCTAATCTAGCTACTGGTGCAAAGGTTTCATCAAAATCAATCCCTTCTTCTTGATTATATCCTTTAGCAACCAATCTTGCTTTATTTCTAATTACATTACCATGCTCATCTAATTTGTTTCTAAAGACCCATTTTGTGCCAATTATTGAACAGTTTTTAGGTCTTGAAACCAAAGTCCAAACATTATTTCTTTCAAATTGATTAAGTTCCTCTTGCATTGCATTAATCCAATTATGATCTTTTTCAGCTTCTTCAATAGTTTTAGGTTCAAGATGAGAAACAAAAGCACAATGATTAAACACATCTCTAAGTGAAGAGCGAGTTTTTACCCCATGCATAGGATCACCAATAATTAATTCCTTAGGGTGGTTGTGAACATACCTCCATTCCTTGGGTAGGTCATTGGTACCTTGAGGTTGTTCTTGAATTTCCTCACCTATCTCATCTTGTTTGTCTTCTTGTTCCTTATCCTCTGGAGTGGCTGAATCTTTCAGAGTGATCTCCTTCATACCTTCTATTAATGGATCTGCATCATCAACACCCTCATTCTTCCTTGAAGGAAGATCGTTAGATTCATCAAAGACAACATGAATGGACTCCTCAACTACTAAAGTTCTTTTATTAAAAACTCTAAAAGCTTTACTAGTAGAGGAGTAACCCAGAAAGATTGCTTCATCTGATTTTGCATCAAATTTACCAAGTCTTTCTTTGCTATTATTTAATACAAAACATCGGCAGCCAAAAATATGAAAATATGCAATATTTGATTTTCTTCCTTTCCAAAGTTCATATGGGGTTTTCTTTAAAAATTGTCTGATCAAAGCACGATTTAAAATGTAACATGCTGTGTTAATAACTTCCGCCCAAAAATATCTTAGAAGGTTGCTTTCACAAAGCATGGTACGGACCATTTCTTCTAAGGTTCTGTTTTTCCTTTCAACTACCCCATTTTGTTGGGGTGTTCTAGGAGCAGAGAAGTTATGGCCGATTCCATTCTCATCACAAAATTTTTCAAAGTCTTGATTTTCAAATTCAGTTCCATGGTCACTTCTAATATTTTGAATTGAAAATCCTTTTTCATTAGTGACTTTTCGATGAAATTTAGTGAAAATATGAAAAGTTTCATCTTTGTGTGCCAAAAAGAAAACCCAAGTAAAACGTGAATAATCATCTATTATTACAAAACCATATCGTTTTCCTCCTAGACTTGTGGTTCTAGTTGGTCCAAATAAATCCATATGCAAAAGCTCTAATGGTCTAGAAGTTGAAACAATGTTTTTGGATTTAAATGAAACTCTAGTTTGCTTACCTAGTTGACATGCATCACAAATCCTATCTTTTTCAAAATTCAGTTTAGGCAAGCCATGAACTAATTCTTTCTTAATTAATTTTGAAAGAGAATGCATGCTAATGTGAGCAAGTCTACGATGCCAAAGCCAACTAGTCTCATTAACTTTAGCATTTAAGGATACTAGGCATTGCATGTCTAATTTGGCTAAATCATTTAGATCTACCATATAAATATTGCCATGTCTATGTCCTATAAATTTGATGCCATCATTAATAGGACTAGTCACAATACAAACAGATGATTCAAAAACTACTTTATACCCTTTATCACAAAATTGACTAATGCTAAGTAAGTTATGCTTTAAACCTTTAACTAACAAAACATTTTCAATATATTTGGAGGGAGTGATACCAATGTTACCTATCCCGATGATCTTTCCTTTGCCATTATCTCCAAAGGTGACCATCCCTCCATCCTTAGCATCAAGCGTGATGAATTGTGATTCATCACCAGTCATGTGTCTCGAGCATCCACTGTCCAGATACCATTTCCTGTTTTCTCCATGGGATGCTAGACACACCTGCAAACAAATATCAAGTTTTTGTTTTAGGTACCCAAGCTTTCTTGGGTCCTTTTTGGTTAGTCAAGATGGTTCCTTTTGGAACCCATATTTTCTTTACAGTTATGTTTGCACAAGTGTAAGATTTATGTCCTATTCTACCACATTTAAAACAAGTAGTATTGGTAGGCTTGTTACTTGAATAATTTACATAAATATTTTTCAGAAATTTTTATTTCTTTAAGGGGTTATAACCAAGTCCAGCCTTATCATATACGGCCTTTTGATTTTCAAGAATCATATTTAGTTTGTTTGAACTTAAGGTGAATTTATCTACTATAGGTTTCAGCTTATTAATATCATTCTTTAGGCTTTGGTTCTCTTGAAGCAAAGTGGATTTTTCAATTGAAAGATTTTCTGCTTGTTTTACTAAAGACTGATTTTTTAATTTTAGTTCTTTGTTTTTCATTCCTAGTTTCTTCAATTCATCAATTAAATCATTGAAGGCTTCATGCAATTCTTCAAAAGTAAATTCACTAGGGGTTTCACAAATTACCTCATTATCGTGTGCCATAAGGCACAGGTTGGCTTGTTCTGTTGAGGTCTCCTCATCGGAGCTTGAGTCGTCGCTCGCACTCCATGTGGCCATCATTGCCTTCTTTTTGAACTTTTTGGGACCTTTCTTCAATTGTGGACATTCGGATTTGAAATGCCCCGGCTTCTTGCACTCATAGCATATAAGGGGTTGATCTTTTTCTTTCTCTTTGCTTTGTTCCCCTTTTGTGAAAGGTCTCTTTCTCATCCCCTGTTTCCTCTTTCTTAGGAACTTCTTGAATCTTCGGGTGATGAGTGCCATTTCTTCATCCTGTTCTTCATCTTCTGTGTCGTCAGTTTCTTCATCAGGAGAGGCTGTGGATTTGAGGGCAATGGTTCTCTTCTTTTTGACTTCATCTTCTTGATGTTGCTTCATGCTAAGCTCGTGAGTCATCAAGGATCCAAGAAGCTCTTCTAGAGGTAGAGTGTTCAAGTCCTTTGCTTCTTGGATAGCAGTCACCTTGGCTTCCCAGGTTCTTGGCAATGACCTGAGAATCTTCCTTATAAGCTCACTGTTAGTATAAGATTTGCCAAGACTCTTCAAACCATTAATTATATCAGTAAAGCGAGTAAACATAGTAGTTATGGACTCATCATGCTCCATTTTAAATAACTCATATTTATGTACAAGCATGTTTATTTTAGACTCCTTTACTTGATTTGTTCCCTCATGGGTTACTTCTAACCTATCCCATATTTCTTTAGCAGATGCACAGGTAGAAATGCGATTAAATTCATTTGCATCAAGTGAACAATAAAGAACATTCATAGCTTTAGCATTTAACTGTGCCAATTTCTTATCAACCTCATCCCATTCTCTTTCGGGTTTGGTTGACTCCTCACCATCTATTATCTTGGTGGGTGTGTGTGGACCGTTCACTATGATACTCCACATATCATAGTCTAGTGCTTGTATGAAAATCTTCATCCGAGCTTTCCAATAGGTGTAATTAGACCCATTGAAAAGTGGAGGTCGGTTGGTAGATTGCCCCTCGGCTAGAGAAGTGCCGACGTGGGTTGCCATAGATCTTTGGCTCTTTGATTGTTAGATCAAAGAAGGGCTAGAGCACCGGGCTCTGATACCACTTGTTGCCCAGCTATGCAACCCAAGAGGGGGGGTGAATTGGGTTTTAAAGATTTTAGGCTTAACTAATTACTTGTAAAAAATATATATCAAAAGCTTGATGAATGATGAGAGAGACTTTAGTTTGAGATTAATTACTTAAAACAAGAATGCAAGGATATAATGGAGAATTAAAGAGAAACAATAAAGCATGCCACAAACACAATGATTTATAGTGGTTCGGTGCCAACCTTGCACCTACATCCACTCCCCAAGCTCCTACTTGGGAATTCCAATCCACTATACTTTGTATTCAACCCGAATACAACCGTCGGAAACTCCGACACTAGCTATCCCAAGCTAGTCCACTTATTTCCCGGGTACAAGCCGACCCAATACACTCCGATTTCAGATTCGGATCAACCTTTCCTTGTTTTGGAAACCCTCCAAAACAAAAACAATTACACACAAGATAAAATCAGTTTAGAGCACAAATAAGTACAAGAATAGCTCCTTAAGTGAGCGAATATAACAATAAATATGCTTTACTCAAATGAAGAAGCCCCTCTTGGATTTCCTCAAAGTGGATGAGAGATGAAGTAAATGCTTGAGGAGTTGGTGAGCTTGAATGATGGCTTCTTGAAGGCTTTAAATGAGCTCTTGAATGAGGTTGAGTAGTTGGCTTGAAAAACTCTCTCTTGAATGCACTTGAATGCCCTCTTGAATGCTCTTGATTTTCTCTTTTCAAATCTCTTGAATGCCTCTTGGATATTTGGATGTCTCTTCTTTTTGTTTTCCACCTTTGAAACCTTTTATAGCCTTAAGAGACAAGGGAAAACAAACTAGGCAGAAAAAAGAGCCGTTAGAGCAAAAAAGCAGCATTAAAAAGCAACCAAATCTGGCCAAAAATTAGCCGTTACAGGCAAATCCCGTCATATGAGTCGACTCATGAGTCGACTCATGCCTCAGGGGTCGACTCATGAGTCGACCTCTGTTGCAAAGTCCAGAGATTGGGTTTCTGGATTTTCTTGGCCCAAAACAGCAGAGGTCGACTCATGAGTCGACTCATGCCTTGTGGGTCGACTCATGAGTCGACTCACAGGTCGTGCCAAGCCAGAAAACCAGCGTGCCATGGCTAATCTTTGCGTGCCAATCAGCTCATAGTTTCATGAGTTGACTCATGAGTCGACTCATGAACTTCAAACCTTCATAACTCCAAAAATATAAGTCCAAAAACCATGAAACTTTCACCAATAGATTACATATCATTTGTTCTACACGATGATGCTATCAAATAGAGTTTTGATGAAATTACGATTTTGCCCCTGTAGAGCATAAGGTCTTTTTCCAACATAAAAATTATTTGTATCCCTTCCAACTTTTTGTAGTCATCAAAATCAATCTAGGA